>NC_061116.1:5992948-6033155 GCF_002878395.1 Capsicum annuum
GGCTTGAATGTCATGTTGGGTGTAAGATGATGAATGCAATATGCATTCATCATCTTACACCCAACATGACATTCAAGCCTATCATTAAAAATCACATATAACTTTAAGGAAAATACCCCTAAAGGCATACTTCTCATATTCTCTACACCTTTATCAACAACAATTTTCTTGCACTATTCTTAAAAACATACACACAATTTCTAACTAACCATGACATGTATCAAAAACTTGGCTTCAATCTTACTTCACGCTTTAGCCTTAGATAGAAAAACATAAATAATCTTTTTTTAATGAGGGTCATCAACTCTGTCACATGTAAATCATTGTTTATCCACTATCATCACCACTGTCTTAACATAGGAAGAGGTCACCGAAGGGCTAATACATAAGATCCTGAAGCACAAAAACTACAATACATAACATTAACACTTATCTTAGGCCTGAGGAATAAAATATCAAAGGCATGGGTTCATCAAAGAAATCTAAGCTGAGGACATGCATGATATAATGCGAACTTCAGTAATATCATGAGTTTAAAACTGGTCATACTCTGAAACACGAGTTCATACATATCATGAGCTATTCAACATAAGACTGGAGTTCATAGATTCATAAGAGATAATTTGAATCACAGAGTGAAGTTGTTACATGCCTCTTAGAAGCTTTGAATGGGCTTGAGCATACGTGATGGGTATAAGCATAGGCTTGTGGCATGGATTTATCACGCAAGTGATGGATTTGGTGTTGTAATGACTGAAATCCAAGGAATACTCTAGAGTAAGAAGGGATCACTATCTCATCATAACTCATTATTGACATGTATCACAATCTAATTCTTGAAACTTAGTTTGGTTCTTCACTAACCATCTCCCCCTTAGGTCAAAGCTGGTATTTTAAGCATGACGGTCTATTCCATATCCTCGAGACTAAGCCATAATTTCATCATTCTAATATCTACACATAAATGCTAAACTCACAAGAATAAACAAATTTTGAACTTACGGACTTCATTCTTGAACAACCCATCCATATGCCATCCTTAATTCCTAGCTTCAATAATCATCATCAAAGACTTACATTCTCATTTGCAACCATACCTACATTTCTAATCACATGATCATAGCCCACCAAGATCACACTTTTATACTTATATTTTTCCCAAACCATGAGAATAAAATCATACTAAAAAAACTCAACATTTTAAACCATAACTCCTTAACTTAGCTATCAGGAACATCATAAATTATCTAACTAGCCTTTCTCCACCTAGCAACTCAACATTACTACCAACCACACAATATGCAATAATCCTCGAGAAATAATGCAGCGCTATAGCACCTTAGGCACACCTCTACATCATACTTAATTACGAACATATGACCTTACACTCTTGCATATACTGTTCAGGCCTACTAGATCACCTCCATATAACTAGCATCAACAACCGAACCATCAACTGTTCAAACTTAATGTCTAGTGCTAAAAATGATTTACAATCCAATCTCACACACAATTCTCACTTCAAAACTATAGAACACAACATTAAAAAAAACTAGTACACAATGACAATCGATCATAATCATACGACCTATCTTATTCATAATCCGTTAACACATTCTCCTTCTTCACATCATTACTATTTACCCATCTTCACACCTAAATTACTTTCATAGCTCTATAAATTTCAACCAAACTCCCTTTTTTCAATCTCAAGAAAGCCTAAATTAGCAACGCTCACCCACCAAAGTTCTTTCATCAATAACCTATACTTTTCTAGCAAAACAAATACCGTCAACAACTCTTTTCATACTCCAAGCTAACTATAATTCATCTTAACAAATAACTCCTTCTCTACCTTCTGCTAAACTAAAACACTAGGACATAGAACTTCATTACTAACTCAATCGTATGCAAAAAGATTCGTTTGTATATATTTAATAAATTGCCCTTACTACTTTTCTTGTCACTACCCCTCTAAACATAAACTTTTAACCAACACAAGAACAACAAGATAAACAACAATTTGCTAGTGAATTGAAATAGGCCTCACACGGCTTCACTAGACTTTTGTTTTGTGTTTTGAACAAGAAAATGAAATAAATAACAAAGCAACTATTCTAGTGAATCGAAATAGGCCCCACACGGCTTCACTAAACTTTGGTTTTTCACAAACACAATGATAACAAGATTACATAATACAAGACATAGAAACTTGACACGCGATATTCAATGATCTAAGGATACACCTTACTCTGTCTTAATTGAATAACTCAAAAGAACGAGGGTATAACTTCAAATATAAGGGACTTATAACACACTACAAGGCTCCTCTCAAGCCGCTTTATGTAACTTCAGAAACTTCTGCTAGCAATTATAAGAGTATTATCAGCGAAGGAACTGGAACTTGCCGAATATGTTACTTCAAGAACATAGATAGGGAAGTATGGATTATCATTATGGATTCTGAGGAGAAATTCGAAAGTACATCTGACTCAAGATTTGTGCATAATTTCTACAGACCTGATAAAATACTTTAATATTCGGGACTCAAAAGTACTGACAGGATACTTTCTAGCTCTCTTACAGTCCTATAACTATCTATGAAGAATGAAGCTCAACGGTTCTGATACCTTGGAAATGAGGCATAGTTGGCTAGAATAGAGTAAGATAAGAATTTATATAAGTTTCTTAGAGAACCTTTTCATGGCACGGTCCTAGACTTGAAAGAATGGAGACATTTCCTAAATGCCCTGTAGCTTCTTGAAGAAAAGTATAGACGTCTCCATACCATTCTGCAACACTCTACTAGACACGGCTTCATAGACACCCTAGGACACTTGAACTCTGTGCTCTGATACCAAGTTTGTAACGCCCTAAAATCGGGTCCCAATACATCACACGGTGCTTAGGGTCACAAGTGACCTCAAACTAACCCTTCTACTGGCACATCTTATAAGCAAATGAATAAGAAGTACAAATATATATGCAAATCTATGAAAAATAACTCTTTTTGAATTTGATCAATACAATACTAAAGTTACAGGATTTCAATTCTGCCTATACAACCATAACTGAATGAAATGCATTAACTTCTACTGACTGTCTATGAAGCCTCTACTAGTACTGACTGTAGGTAGCTGGGTCATGACTCCCGACTAAACCAACTCAATACAAATGAATAAAGAAAATACAATATTTTAAATTCTACATAACTGGCTCAAGCCCCTGAATTAAAAGGACTCATTACCTGCTGGCTAGATGCCGCTAACTGACTGGATCTGAAGGTGCACACTATACCTTATACCTATATTTCGAGAAAATGTAGCCCACACACGGGTGTGGGGGGGGGGGGTCAGTACCATGGAAATGTACCGAGCATATGTGGGTGAAACGTATATGTAAAATAATATCTTAATATCATCACAACTTATAAAATTATGCATGCTGATATAAATGACTCACTTAGCTCGAATTAAAATCATCATAATCATAGAAGAGTAAAATAAATCGGGTGAAACATGTGAGTCATCATAATAAATCTTAATTCACTTCTATCTCGATTCCAAATCACCAAAGCAATCAAATCTCATAACGATTTTCTTTGGAATATATGTTCATTAAATCTTTCAAAAACAATGACTTTCTCAAACTCAGTCTTTCAAACAAATATGTTTTTATCTCAGATAGAAGAATAAGACTTTTCATATTAGATAGGAGAATACGCACATACATTGGGAGTCTCTTATAACCGACATAAATCATATGAGCTACATGGAGTCCAACGTCCAACCCACGTTGGGGAGAGCTGTCCTATCCTTGCCATCGGAGTAGGACCTTAATCATTCATTCACTAGTGATCACTATATCATTCAGCCTTAGGCTCACATCCTATGGGGCACGTAGCTCTAGAAAAGTACCAATCACAGATATACCTCCACTCGGTGCTAAAGACTACTCTTGGACTTAGCTCAGATCATTTCACAAGAAAATCCACAACAACACAATTCAAATTCATAACGGGAGCCATCATGCTACCCCTTTTCATAATCAATAAAAATGTGGATTTCTTTTCTCATTCGAGTTCAAAACAACTCTTTCAAGACTAAAAGGTCAAATCATTCTCATCTCAAGGTGTATATAACACATAACTTCTTAAAAATTCATAATCTCGAATAGGGGGTTCAAAATCCATAATTCAACACTTGAGCAAAATATTTCAAGATTTATACTTTATGTAGCAACTTGTATAATTCATACCAAAATTTGGAAATTCAACTTAAATCATGAATATTCACATTAAGCTCATGGAATTCATCTTTAAAACATCAAAATATCATAGTTTCTTCAACAAGAATATTTTCATCTCAAATTCACAAGTAAAGCATGTAAAATCATGTGTCTTCATAAAATAATATAAATTTTGGGCACAAAAACGAAAGGATGTTCTTGTTGATATCCCCACATACCTCTATAGTAACGAAATTGTTGAAAGATTGGACCTTTAAATCTTGATTGTGCAACCCTAATTGTTTTGCTCTTATTGTGCTCTTAAATGATGTTCTTAGACTGATAATAGAGTTATGATGTGTTTAGGAGCAGTTAAATTCGTAGGGTTATGTTTAGGGACGTGTAAGGAATGTTTAAAGGCTTAGTTATCCTCGAAATAACTCAAAAACGGAGTGTTTTCGTTGCTAAAACCCTAAGTGTGCATCGTACACCTGATCGCATATGCTAGGGTATGCGCCGCACACCTTATTGCACAAGCTAAGGTATGCGTCGCATACCTTATCGTACATCCATACTGCCTCTCATGAAAATGGGTATAACTCATCACTCGGGTATTGGATTTTTGCAAAATTGGTATCGCTGGAAAGCTAATTCAATTATCTACAATTTGATAGGTCTTGGGATGAAAAATTCCATGTATATTAAGAGATATACACGTTTGAAGTATATTCTTATAGAATCGAATATCAAATGTTAGACAAATCAAATGGTCTTAGCTCAACTTGGCTCTAAATGATTTATATGAACATTGTTGACCTCAAGAGCACTTCACATACTAGGATAAAGATCATAAAACTTGTATTCATATTCAACCCATTTGGATTAGAGCTTAGACGTGCAGGAACGACGGTTAGAATTCTAGCACAAAAATATGAGGTATTACACTGATGTTCTCATTTTTCTATACAAAAATTATCTCATCTCCTTTCTCTTTCAAACTTTCATTTTCAAGAAAAACTTTTCATCTTCATATCTCCTCTCTCTTAACACCACGATTTGATCTTTTTTTTTTTTTGGAGATTGTTGTTGTAATTTAAACTTTTGGTTGTGAATTTTTAAACTTTTGGAGCTCCATCGGGTTGGGTATCCAAATCTGCAATTCTTGCACCAAGTTTCCTTTGATTTCTTGGCTCAGATTGAGCGCCTCATGGGGTTCTATGACCTCCCAATTTAGGACTTCTCCTATTAGAATTAGAGCTTCAAATGGTTCCAAAAATTCACCTTAATCTTGGCATTTGAGATTCTTAATAACGTTAGTGTTAATATCTGAGAACAATTAAAGAGGGAAATGTTTTGTTTGTTAATGATAAAGGGAAGAGTTCTCTGCTAAAAGAAGACACATAGACAATTCATAGAGGAAAATATTTGTTTATGTGCTTGCCGCTTGGTACGTGGAAAGTTCAGTTCTTGCTTCTTCTAATTTTGCTTTTCTGGACTCTGTTGCCCTTAGTCTTGTATAATTTTGAGTAATGAATCATGTATAATTTTCTCCATTTCACTTCATTGATGGCTTTAGCCTTACATTTTGAGCCCATTGTCAAGTTCTTGGATGAGAAAGATAATGAAATTGGAGATAAGGAAGATGAGGAAACAACATTAATGAGTTCAAGAAATATGAGAAAGATAATGAAATTGAAGATGAGGAAGAAGTTGAAACAAAAGGTCTTTAACGATTCGAAGAAGTTGAAGCTCGTCAGTGATGATTGTAATTTTTTTATGGTGACAACATTGTGTTGTAATTTTGATTATGAATTTAGTGGTAGGTGAAATTTTATGATGAGATATGGATTTAGTGATAGACTATAATGATGATGATTTAATGATAAATCTGATACTAACAAGTTGCAGTAAGATTCTAATAGTATGTTTGATGATGGGTGGTGATGATTTTTTTCGGTGGAGGTATGAATTTGGTGTAATGACGGTAAAATGATGGTTTAATGGTGGATTTTGTGTTGCACAGTGAAGAAGAAATCATTAGAGTGGTATGGATTTTTTTTGGATTTTTCTGTTTTGAGAAAGAGAAGATAAAAAAAAAGTCTTTTATTAGTTGAAGAAGACAACATTATTTAATAATTAAAAATAATGAAATATATTATACATGTGGCACTTAAAATTACTGATTTTGAATGGTTGAAGCCTCAGTTGACGCGCCTATTGGTGGTGTTCTCACTCCCATGACAGCTCAGCAATTGGAGGGGTACTAAATACAGTAAAAAAATGTTTAGAGGGGTGATGGGACTTTTATAAAGGTTGAATGTGTATTTGGGATTTCGACTAAAGGTTAGGGATGTATAGACCATTTTCTCTTTTATAAATTTATAAGTGTCTATTTATACACAGTCAAAGTTGAAGGACATAAACATCAATTAAGACCAAGTTAAATGACGCATATATTATGCTTTCTTATAGACATAAAAATTTCATAACAACATATTCAGTGACTAGATCAAGTTGAACTGATTTATCAACTGCCGATGCTAAAGAAAAAGGACATTTTTTAACAAAGAAATTGAGTAAAAGGTTAGGAAATGAGCTCCAAGCCTTGGCCTTGGTGGTCTCCTTACTAATCTTAAATCTTAGCATCATAAATGTGAGTTAGCTTGAGATATGAATACCTATCCTTACATGTAATGTAGGAAGCACCCTTTGAAATAAGAATTAATGAAGTCCTCCCTGTGGGTTATAATGACATTTTACTATAACGGTCTAATTTATTTTGAAATTGATTTTTTATGTTATATTTTACTTTTATATAGCGGCAATCTACCTATAACAACAATAACTTTTATTATAACGGGACACTTTTTATAAAATTATCTCTCTATAATAACGTACTAAAATATTTTACGCGTTGTAAGAATTATACGATATACTAAATAAAATACCAAAATATTTATAGTAATCATCATTAATGTCATACACATATTAAATTTCAAGTACGGATATTTAATTTAAAAAAAAAACTCTATTTAAATGTCGTACATCAGTTATTTCATAGCTTCACGAGGAAAAGACTACTAATGTTCGCCTTTTTTGTATATTCATGCTCTTTCTAATTTTGCATACTTTTATTATGACAATTAAATAAGATTTGAACGTCAAATGCCAGTATACATACATAGCAATACATCTCTATAGTAGCCATGAGATTCTCAGACAAACGCTTCCACTATAGAGAGCTTTGATTGTATTAAGGTTTCTCCAATTTGAGGGCTCGAGGAAAGACTTCCATTTCCATTTGAAAAGAAAATTACGAATCATTTGAGTTTTAATATAACCAAGAAATAATATTCAATAAGTGTTATTTAGTAGAATAATTTATGTTGGGTTCAAGATTAAAGTGTGAATGGAAAATGGAGGGAACCAAGTGGAGAGAAAAATTGAGATAACACTCAAAATGAAAAGTGTACTCAAAATGGGAAAGTCTACTAGTTCTCTCACATTGATAGGAGAAGGAAACTTTCAAGCGTTTATATTAAGGAACACTTACTCCACATGGTAAGTGAGGCAAGAACCAAGCGGTGCCTCGCACCGTCGTCGTTGTCTCTCGCTCGGCTCGGCTTCGACAAATGATCAATTGATGAGATCTAACAGTCCAGAAAACCAAAGAAAAAAATGCAACCAATTTATTTGTAGTTTTTGAACCTCCATTAACGTGCATGCTTCTGCATGTAGAAATGGTTGTTGCGGCTGCTCGAAGAGACACAACTCTTCGAGTAAAAGATACACTATTTTGGAAAAAGGTATGACTGTTTGAATGGTTGTGGCTGTTTGAAAAAGACACACTTTCTGATGAACAGACATGACTAGTCAGAAAGGATACACCTTTTCGGTGAACCATCGCCACCTTTCGAAAGGGGCACCTAATGGCTATGTAAATCTGCATTATTCTACAGGTTTAGATACAAAAATTTTCCTGCATTAAAATACTTCTTGCTTTCTGAAATACTCTGTGTGATCATCTAATCGTTAAGTGAATTCGAAGAGAACCCATCGTTTGAGGTACCACTACAGTCAAATTGTTAGGCTATTTTATTCTGGGAGGAATTCCGCAACCTCAGGTACTTAAGGGAAATTATTTCCTTAAGGACACTCCATGAATTCAGAGGACTTGGCCTTTTTTCTGTTTCATCTAATTTTCTGAAAAACACACTTCTTTGAAAGATCATTTTGATCTTGTGTTGAAAGTGTTGCATAACTTCATAAGTGTTCTTGTTTTGTACTTGAACTTGTGTTGAAGTTGTTGTTGTCAAAATACAGATTCTTGTGTACCTGAAATCCAATAATCTTAAGGAAATAATTAATTTTCAGAATCTTTGTTGCTTGATTTCTGGAGATTAAAGTTTTAAACTTTCTACTCCTTTTGAACTTAACTAGTGGTTTGAAGAAATAAAATCTTCATCACAAGTTAAAGATCACTCGGTTGATGATTGAAAGTCATAAAAATTTCATCGTTAAACTAGAAACTAAGGGTGTTTAAAGTTGCTACAACCTAGTAGTATTTTCATATACTAAAATTCACAGTTTTTTTTGTGATAGGAAAATGAATATGGACAGTCATGTGCATGATACAACAATGACTGTGGCAGCAACTAATGTTTCCACAATGAGTCATACAAGTGCTCCGCATGCAATGGCACCAGCGGAGAAATCCAAAAAATTCACGGGTGTTGATTTCAAAAGGTGGCAATAGAAGATGTTCTTCTACTTTACCACTTTATGTCTTCAAAGATTCACATCTGAACAAGCTCTAGAGGTGCCCGAGGAAACTTTGGATTAGGAAAAATTTGTCGTTATGGAGACGTGGAAACAATCCAATTTTTTATGTAGGAATTACATTCTAAATGACCCCCAAGATAAATTATACAACGTGTATAGTGGAATGAAGATGGCAAAAGAGTTGTGGGTTGGGTTAGAAAGAAAATATAAGATCGAGGATGTTGGAACCAAGAAGTTCTTCATTGTAAGATTCCTTGAGTTTAAAATGATTGACAGCAAGTCTGTTGTATCTCAAGTCTACGGGTGGGCATAAAATACCAAAAACCGAATTACCGAACCGAACAGAAAAATTTTGTAATTGGTATTTGGTAATTTTGTATTTGGGATGGTATTTAAGAGTAAAATTTTAAAATTACAGTATTTGGGTTCGGGATTGATAAAAGTTATTATTGCCGGTTGGTATTTGCTATTTTCCGAATATCCAATAATAGTTAAGTGACCCATAGGCCACATACCTAGTCCACACTCCAAAGGCCATATCCTTGTGTGAATATTGCTCAATCAAATTTTGAACTATTAAACATTGACATAAAGTAGACTCTTAACTTTACACAGCAGACTTCCTTGTAACCAACATATGATAACTTTTGACTAAAATATCATGCGAAGACTGAAAATTACGGCGTGGAAGGGAACAACAGAAAAGAAGTCTTCATGACATGATACATAACACCATTGTTGGCTGCACTTGCCCAATTCTAATATTCCTAACATAGGTAGGAATATGACTTTAACCAAGGGGACTTGGTCAAGCCTTCTTAATACTTATGTTCACATGTCAACAACAGATGAAAATTATCAAAAAACTCAACACTTGTCAGACAACATAACATATATTGCTCTCCATCACATTTATAAGAAGTAATATTATGACTTCTTATCACATTTACATCCAGTTGGTTACATTCAGTTCGTGTTACATCCCGTTTGATGTAAATGTTTTTCATGTTACATCCAGTTCTCCCCTTCTTGGAGCTGGATCAAACTACAATAACATAGGTTGTAAAGTGTTTCATTAATTGAGGCACACATATCAACGTGTAACAAGACCAAACAAAATTGATTTTTTTTGTGTAAAACTGTGTATTCATAGGTGTAAAACTACTAAACAAAATTGAATTTTTCTCAAAACGTTGGTTGAAAATCACCACTATTAACACTAAATAGGATCACTATAAGATGTCCAACTTTAATACGGCAATACCAAATTCCGTACCGAACTAAAATTTAATTTACCGATTACCAAATTACAGAATCGAAGTTTAATGGTATGGTATTTAGTATCTACTTTATTTACCGATTATCTAATTACCGAACCCAAATTATGAAAATATCAAACCGAATACCGAACGCCCACCCCTACTCAAGTCCAAGAAATGCAAGTTATCATCCACGATCTCCTCGCAGAAGGTATAAGTTTGATGAATACCTTAGTTGAACATATTAAAAATGTTCTTGATGTTCACATAAATTTTATTGTAGGTTTGGTCATGAATGAGGCATTTCAAGCCGCTGCAATAATAGAGAAGTTACCACCTATGTCGAAGTACTTTTAGAACTACTTGAAACATAAGCGAAAAGAGATGACAGTCGAAGATCTTATAGTAAGACTGTGCATTGAAGAAAACAACAAAGCCGCAGAAAGAAGGTCGAAAGGAAATTCTGTAATGAATGGAGCAAACATTGTAGAAGATGACCACAACAACTCAAAAGAGCGGAAGAAAGTTGGACAGAAAAGCAATCAACCTAAGAAAAAATTCAAGGGAAAATGCTTTAACTGTGGCAAGATTGGCCAAAAATCAATGGATTGTCGTGCCCCAAAGAAAGGGAAAAAGAAGCACCAAGAAAATATGACTGAATACAAGAAAGAAACGGATAATCTATGTGCCATGCTGTCTGAATAGAACTTGGTGGAAAATCCTCGAGAATGGTAGATGGATTTCGGTGCCATCCGCCACGTTTGTGCAAATAAAGAGTTGTTTGCTGCTTTTAATCCAGCTCAAGGCGAAGAAAATATATATATATATATGGCCAACTCCACAACTGTAAAAGTTGAAGGAACAGGAAAATTCTGCCTAAAAATGACATCAGGCAAAGTGTTGACTTTGAACAATGTCCTCTATGTACCAGAGTTATGGAAGAACTTGATTTTTGTATCATTTATTGACAAAAATAGATTCAAATGTGTATTCATTTCCGAAAAAATTGTACTTAGTAAAGGAGAAGTGTACATAGAAAAAGGCTACCTCATTGAGGGGCTATTCAAAATGAATGTTGAAATCAATAAAAGTTCAATTTCTTCTTACTTGCTTGAGTCTAATGATTTGTCGCATGAATGATTAGAATATGTCAATTACAAAACATTGCAAAAAATGATTAATTTAGAAGTTTTGCCAAACTTTGAGTGCAATAAATCAAAATATCAAATGTGGGTGGAATTAAAGTATGCTAAGTGTCTGTATAAGTCCGTTGAAAAGAATTCCAATCCCTTAGACTTAATCCATACTGACATTTATGATATGAAGTCAACACCATCTCGTGGTGAAAAAAGTACTTTTTAACTTTACGATTGCACTAGATACTGTTATGTCTATTTGCTAAATAATAAGGATAAAGCAATAGATGCATTTAGGCAGTATAAAACTGAAGTTGAAAATTAGTTAGAGAAAAAGATAAAAATGATAAGAAGTGATAGGGAAAAGAATTTGAATCTCTCTTTGCAAAAATATGTGTAGAGAATGGAATTGTCCATCAAACTATGACCCCGTATTCTCTTCAATCTAATGGAATTGTGAAAAGAAAAAATCAAACCTTAAAGGAAATGATGAATGTCTTACTTATAAGTTCATGTTTACCGCAAAACTTATGGAGGAAAGCTATTCTTATAGCTAATTAAATACTCAATAGAGTGTCCCATAGTAAGACACAATCAAATCCATCATAAAAATGAAAAGGAAGGAAACCCAACTTGAAATATTTCAAAGTGTAAGGGTGTCTAGCGAAGGTCCAAGTTCCTATGCCTAAAAAAGTAAAGATAGGACCTAAGACAGTGGACTGCATGTTCATAGGATATGCTAAAAGTAGTAAAGCATGTCGGTTTTTGGTTCATAACTCTGAACATCTGGATATTAATGAAAATATGCTAATTGAATCAGATAATGCTGAATTCTTTAAACACATTTATCCGTGTAAAAATAGACATAAATAGTCTAGTGGGGGGTCTAAACAATCTCGAGATAAACCAAGTGAAGATGTACATAATGATGAGAATCCAAGATGTAGTACACATCAAAGAACATCAACTTTGTTTGTATCGGATTTTGTAATATTTCTCTTAGAAAATGAGCCTCAAACATTTAAAGAAGAGATAGCGTCTTCAGACTCATCCTTTTGGAAAGAGGCAGTCAATAGTGAGATTGATTCAATCTTAAGCAACTATACGTGGGAGTTGGTTGATATTCCTCCAGGAAATAAACCTTAAGGTTCTAAATGGATCTTCAAAATAAAATGAAAGTGGATGATATTATTGATAAATACAAGGCAAAATTTATAGTAAAAGGCTTCAAAATAAAATAAGGCCTTGATTACTTTGATACATACTTGCTTGTAACAAGGATAACGTCATATCAGATATTAATTGCCTTGATGGAAATATATGGTCTTGAAATCCATAAAATGGATATGAAAACAATATTCCTAAATGGAGAATTGAAGGAAGAAATTTACATGGAACAACCTGGGGATTTTGTGGTTTCAAAAAAAGAAAATAAGGTGTATAAACTTGGTAAGTCACTTTATGGATTAAAACAAGCACCTAAATAATGGCATGTGAAGTTTGACCAAACCATGTTAGCAGACGGGTTCAAGATAAATGAATGTGATAAATGTTTTTACATTAAAGACACTCTAAATCACCAAGTCATTATTTGTTTGTATGTGGATGATATGTTGATCATCAATAGAGGAATTTCTGACATAAATGCTATGAAATGAATGCTCGAGAGTAAGTTTGATATGAAAGACCTTGGAGTTACGGATGTGATCTTAGGAATAAGAATTCACAGAACTCCACAAGGGTTGGCATTGTCACAATCTCATTACATTGAAAAGGTACTTGACAATTTCAAGTATTTGGAATTTGGTATTGCCAAGACTCTATTAGATGTGAGTTTTGCACTTCAAAAGAATGAAGGTGAAAGTGACTTACAGTTGGAGTACGCAAGACTGTTGGGATTTTTAATGTATATAATGAATTGTACATGTCTAGACATAGCAAGTGCTATTAGTAAGTTGAGTCGGTACACGAGTAATCCTAATAAAACTCATTGGATGACAATGAAAAGAGTTTTGGGGTATCTTGAATACACTCAAGACTATGCTTTGCATTATAATAAAATATCCCACGGTACTTGAAGGATATATTGATGCAAATTAGATCACCGATTCGAATAAAGTAAAATCCACGAGTGGATATGTATTAACTATAGGTGGAAGAGCAATCTCTTGGAAATCATTCAAACAGACATGTATTGCTCACTCTACTATGAAATCAGAATTTATCGCATTAGATAAAGCCAGTGAAGAACTAGAATGGCTCCGAAATTTCTTGGAAGATATTCCTTATTGGACCAAACCATTGGCACCAGTATGTATACACTGTGATAGTCAAGTGGCAATAGGTAGGGCAGGGGACATGATGTATAATGGTAAATCTCATCACATAAGATGGAGACATAATACTGTTATAGAACTTCTCTCACGTGAAATTATCACTGTTGACTATGTAAAATCAAAGGATAATGTGTTGGATGCACTTACAAAAGGCCTATCTTAAGAAGGAGTTGAGAGAACATCTAAGGAAATGTGTTTATGGCAAAGGACAAGTTAGCATAATGGTAACTCTATATAGCAGACTGGAGATCCCAAGAGCTAGGTTCATAGAGATCAAACAAAGTTGTGTCTGAAAGGTTCAACTTTTTCAATATACCCAACCCATTCTCATGATATAGACAATGTTTAGTAAACAAGAATAAAACTTATGGGTAAAGTCTTTTAATGATTATCTAAATTTAGCAGATTTGACCAAATAGTTTAATCTATAGGATTAAACGTTTAGAAATCTCCTATGTTAGGGCGAAGTGGAAGCCGTTTTAAGGAGAATGTTAGTAAAGGCCTATTCTCTAAGCTCTCATGAGATCGAGACGTGTTCATGGCTGAAGCAAACAAAAATTGTAAGAACCATAAATGGTAAAAGGTGGGTTGTGTGACATGTGTTGTCTAGGTGTATATTAATGCTCGACGGTTCAAAGATATCAAATCTACTAATTACTGATTGTATCCGATGCATATTTACTAAGAAAAGTTCAAAGGAAAACCCACTTATCCAGAGGCAATCAATCTTTGCTTGATGATCATATACTTGTCTGTATTGATTTACTATAAAGTAGTCATTCTTCATTTATATGGGAGATTGTTGGGTTCAAGATTAAAGTGTGAATGGAAATTGAAGTGAACCAAGTGGAGGGAAAAATTGAGATGACACTAAAAATGAAAAGTGTACTTAAAATGGGAAAGTCTAGTAATTCTCCCATATTGGTCGGAGAAGGAAGCTTACAAGTGTTTATATTAAGAAATACTTACTCCACATGATGAGGCAAGAACCAAGAGGTACCTTACGCCGTCATTGTAAGACCCCACAAAATTTCTAAGCTTAATTTCGTCCTTTAAGTTTGTCAAAGGGGTCCCAGACATCAAAAATTCTAACTAAGTTCCCATACTTAACCTATTACTGGCCTTCGAAAGTTGGCAATCTAATTTTGCCACCTTAACATCCTTTAATGGTTCGTATTTTTGTTAATTCATGATCAGGGATGTCAATATGTGTTCCCAGATAGGTTTTAAATTTTTTGGACCTTGTTTAGAGCATGTTTGGTGTCCCACAACAGTGGATCAACGCGATTTTGGCGCGCCGCGTCGCCTATCACATTGGTTAATATTGTTGCAGGATGCCAGAGCCAAATGTACTGAGGCTTGGCATGATCATGGTGCAACACATTGATTATTACGTCGATGCCATCGATGCACCATGTCGATAATATCGTTAAAACCCAATTTTAATCATTAAATGTCCGCATTTTTTAAGGGCAAAAGGGTCAATTTTTCATCTTTATATAAAACCAATAACATGAGATTCAGCCATATTTCACCTAAAATATAGTGTTTCTCTCAAGAACAAGTTAGAATTTTCAATTAAGGATTCAAATTCAATACTCAAATTCAAGAATCTCTCCGTTAATCTTTATAAAATCAGGAACTAAGGTATGTCAAGTGTTGATTTATGGATTTCTTTCATCCATGAAGTCCAAGAACCCTCTTTCAAATTATAAAATATGATATTTATGTTATGGGTTGTTTGTAACCATGTTTATCTTGTTGTACGATTCCCAAGTTGGAGTCTTTATGTGTTTTCATGAGACTACGTTAGCATGCGAGTTGAAATCCATGAATTGAGTTGTTTATGATGTGTAATTTGACGATTTCACCTATGCCTTAAGTTGTGCATGTAGGGTGTTTGACAAAATGGCTAAGAGGATAGAAATTGTATATTATAGTTCAATTGTGACCCAAATAATAAATGCATGCTTTACCCTTATGACCAAGAGTGACTTCCATGATATTGTGTGCATTATGAATGTTTGATGGAATGTTCATGAGATTAGGTAGATGAAAGTATGATATATTTATATGCATTCCTATCCATGTACAACATTATGATAACCAAGTGCTTCATGAAATCCCCAAATTTATTGTATTATGAATTGTTGATATTGGTCATGTGTTCATGAAGTGTCAAGTCTTGTCAGTATCATGCTATTGAGTCCTGGGGATACTTGTACCCGGCAATTTAGCTGTGTGCCTAGAGCCAGTGTTAGTTTTCATGATACTCCCATTTAAGCCGTGATCATTAGAATTTAGTCAGTCACATGACTCAGGAAAACTCAATAATCTCAGTACTCCTAGTAATCTCAGTCAGTTATCAGATATCAGTAGTATTTCGTCAGTTAATGAATTTTAGTAAAGTCTGTTCAAATCAGCTAAATGATACTATTAGTAATAAATCAGTTTAGTTAAATCAGTTCGGTGTCTCTTCAGTTGGGAATAGGATTTAGCACAGAGTGAACCCAAGGATGGGGACTCACCTGTTAGCCAGTAGAGGATGTGATTCTTAGAAGCAATCCTTGCATTCAAGAACTACGTAGCTAGCGTAGGTTGATATGTACCCTACGAGTTTAGGGATTATACACCTTATTTAAATTTTTCTACTATAAGGGGTTGATGGAAGAGCTCCCTGTCAGAGAGGGTTTGCTCCCAGCTTGTCTTTACCCGTGGCATGGTACTGACACCCTCCCAACTGGGGTTACAGGTTGGACCCCACCAGTACAGTTTTAGGGCATGTCGATTAGATGATTACCTCTCACAACCTCAGTTTTAGATTCAGTCTCAGTAATAAAACTCAGTTTAGTTCTACAAATTTCAAGACTGTCAGATACAGTCCCTCAGCTCAATACGGAACTCATCTAGTTCCATTAGAATTAGGACTATCTGACACAGTCACTCAGTTAATAGTATATTAATTGTACAATCATGCTATAAGTATTCAGTTTCAGGACTATCAGATACAGTCAATCAGACCAGTTCTTCATAATCAGAACTGTCAAAAATAGTCATTCCTTTATCAGTAATATGACATTAGTTTCTTAGTCCTCGATAGAATCAGTCATTCAGTATCCCAGTATTAGTACCCAGATATCAGTAAATCTACGTTATCAGAATTCATGAGTTAGTGTTATCACGATCTCAGTTACAGTTATGTATTCATACATGTATTCTCTCGTTCATGTTATTTAGTCAGTTAGTATTGTTCATGCATATGAACCTTTGCATTCAGCCTACCTCACTTGCAACTAGCATATTCAATCGTACTGACGCATTTGTGCCATGGTATTTTATACCATGGGTTCAGAATCAAGCGCTCCAGAGCATCTGTAGCATTCTAGTTTTAGTAGTCAGAGTCAGTAGTGAGTCCTCATCATTCAAGGATGTTACCATTTGATTATTTTATTCTTTCAGTACTTAGTTTATTTCAGTAGATGGAGTTAGTTGGGGGATTGTCCTATCAACTCTTTAATCAGAAAGTTTAGTTTTTAGAGGCTTTCAAACTACAGTATGTTTCAGATAGTTCATTTCAATTTTAGGTATTTTTATACCCCATTACAGACATTATTTTATATTCAGTATTAGTTTAGTTTTGAACCTTATGGCCTTACAGCTTATATTCCGCATATTTATAGTATATTATTTAGTGCTCAACTAAGGATATCAGTCATGGGTAAGCTTTTGGTCCTTCAGTGTCATGAGCATCGTGTAGCATTTTGGGTACAAGATTCGGGGCTTTACAAACTTGGTATCAGAGCCTAAGGTTCAACAGTGTCCTAGGAAGTCTGAAAAGCCACATCTACTAGAGTTTTATGCATGGGTGTGTTGTGCACCACACTAATGTGAAGGAGGCTATGAGATGTTTTAGGAATAGTTTCTCTTCTTTCAGCATTCATGTCATGCCAGTGAGCATAAGCACAAATTTAAATCTCAATCTAATCCACTCTCTCTTTCATTTATAGAACATGCCTCCCAAAGGGACTAACGAAATAAGAATGAGAAATCAGTCAGTACCTCAGCCCGTCCAGGCAGATCCTCTGGATGAGCATGTATCTCATACAGAATTTATAATTGCATTCACTACTCTAACCAATTTAGTCACAACTCAGAATGAATGACCAGCTACTGTTCTGGCCAACCCAATGTCCAATTCTGCTGCAGCCAGAATTTGGGACTTCACCCGAATAAATCCTCCTTTATTCTCAGGTTCTAGTTCTGAAGAGGATCCACAGGAGTTCCTCGACCAGGTTCAAAAAGTCACAGATATCATGGGAGTGACTTCCAGTGAAAGTGCAAAGTTAGTCGCCTATCAGCTACAAGATGTAGCCCATACGTGGTTTAAGTAGTGGAAGGTAGAAAGGGGTGCAGATGCAGAGTCCATAGAATGGGAAAAGTTTGCTATATCTTTCTTAGGTAGATTCTATCCCCTAGAGCAGAAAAATGCCAAACTGTTAGAATTTATCAACCTTAGACAAGGTAACATGAGCGTAAAAGAATACTTCCTTAAGTTCACTTAGTTAGCCAGGTACGCTCCTCATGTAGTAGTAGACAGTAGACCCAGAATATGTAAGTTTGTGTTTAGGATATCAGGTAGAGTGGTTAAAGAGTGCAGGACTGCGATATTGATTAAAGAGATGGACATATCTAGGCTCATGGTCCATGCTCAACAGATTGAGGAGTGGAAACTTGAGAAGAATGAGAGGGAAAATAAGAGGGCCAAAACTAGTAGTTATAGCTTTTCTCTGCCAGGGTCGCAGGGTGGTAATCATTCTCAGCATAAACAGAATTTTTCAGCCCCAATTCCATCTTCATCTATTGTACCAGTACCAAAGTTTAGAAATGACTGTAGAGATAGGGCACCAAGCTCCAAGGCCCAGGGCAGTGAGAGTAGGGTTTGTACTTATCCACTTTGTGAAGAGTGTGGTAAGAATCATAAGGGTATAAGTACAGTCGATGGTGATGTGTGTTTTGAATGTGGCAAGTCAGGTCACAAGGTCCGAGATTATCCTAGGACTGGCCTTAAAAGTAAGCACGGTCGTCCTTCAGCTCAGTCCGATCGCCTGAATCAGCAGGGTTCCAATTCCAGCGCTATCAGTGGGCAACACCCAAATAGACTCTTTGTACTTCAGTCCCGACAGGATCAGGAAAGTCCTCCTAATGCAACCACTGGTATGTTACAGATATTTTAATTACATATTCACATTTTTTCAAATTTAGGAGTTTCTTTTTATTTTGTAATTATTTACATAGCGGTCAACTTTAAGGTCAGACCAACTATTAACAGGACCTTTCTCAGTCTCCATCCATTGGGTTAGCCCATCATAGCCCGGAAGGTATACAAGGACTGTCTGATTATGATATCTCAGAAAGTCAGGCCTTCAGGTTCTTGTAGTAATACCAGTATGTGTAGGAAATCTATAAAGGAAAATAATTCCCGACCCATTCCTACCTCAGTATAAAGTTTCATACTTCAGTTATCAAGATACCTATGCATGCTTTACGTTTCAGTCCCATGAATACAGCTTATATCCACGCACTCTTCATAGAATAATGTGTTTCAAGTTCCTCGTATAAGGAGTCCATGCTCATCCAATGTTGCGAATCATGTTTCACGAATTTAGAAATTCCAAACCCAATTCATGTAGCTCATGACTCATGCACTCATGTCATACTTTACAGTATGCTCAGCCCATATGATTCATGACTTCACTCCTAGTGTTCAGTGAAACTCAGATTATATCACGTATACCCCCAGTTCAGATCCCTCGGTGAACCCGTGATGTTAGTGTTCCATCCCTCAGTTTTAGTTATAGTCTTAGTTACGGTTACAGTCTCAATTACCGTCTTAGCTACAATCTCAGTCCCAGTCTTAGCCCAATAATCAGTTTAGTAACTCAGTTTAGTTTTAGGATTTCCCGACCATAGCATATGGCTATCAGTTACTTAGTTATTAGTATTACAGTACCTTAGTTTACAGAATGCTTCCAATTTATGTTAGATGCCTGGTCTAACGATCTGTTCCTAAGGTAATACAACCTTCTCTCACTCATGCTTAGGTACCCCATGTTACCCAGTCAATCATTACCTTATATGTATAATACTCTATAAATTCAGTCCAGATATTCAAACCAGGTGCAGTTCAGTTTTATATGTCTAATATTTAGCTATCAGTCATTCAGTTAATCAGACAAACTAGTATATCTATGCATTCATATGCAACATCCATGCGAATTTCTTTAGTAGTCTCAATTGCAGTGCATAAGGTTTAGTCACATTATCTTAGATAATATTTCATAGGCCTTGCCCCTTAATACCAAAAAAAATCCCAGCCATGTAGCGATCTCCTATTAAGATGTCCTTCTCAGGCCAGACCAAGATTCGTTCTCTCTCTATCATCACTAGAACTCTATAGAAAGAGTGACATAGAAATGCTCCAGTCTTGTATAAGTTTTCAGCATGAGTTAGTCTATAAAGCCAGTATTTTAGTTTAGTTGTCAGACAAATAAGTTTGGATAGTGTGGTTTCCCCATCTTTCCATCGGGTCGCACAATCTAGAGTCTTATGAATGTGATCATTCTAAGATGGACCAACTAGGTAGTTGCATGTTCAACTTGATTCATGTATCATGCCTTTGTTTCAGATTCCAAGTATTCAGTCACGATTCAATCCGTAGGTGCTTTGTACATCGCCTCAGTCTTTGTCAGTATCTTAGCAAAGTTATCCCATCATTCTTCAAGGGACATAGTGTCCCAAGGGGGAGAAACACTCTAAACCCTCAAACTTTCATTACTTAAACATGCCACTCTCTCTCTCCTCATAATAAATACAGTTAGGAGTAAGGGGTACTCATAATTTGACCCTCAAACTTCAACCTCAACCGCAAGCCATGTATCTAAAGTGCTCAGTTTAGATCATGATATTTAGTTTACATACCACATTTCAGACTCAGTTACGTTCTCACGTTTCTGCTCATGAATAATTAGTCATTAATCTCAAGCTCACCAATATTTTTAGTTTGAGGTAACAGTCTTCCTTGAACTCATTCAGTCTCATGTTCAGATTTCAGTTATAAACTCGATATTCAGTTCCATGTTCAGATTCCCATCATAAACTTGGTATCAAATGCCATTTCATCTTTAGTCATGCATTTATGTATCAGCTCAATTATGTATTCACATATCAGTTGTGCATACTCAACTTGATAAATTTAGCTTACTAGTAATCCTAGTCATGCATTCATTGAGTCAGCTATTCATGTATCAGATATGCATGTTCAGTATAATACATTCAACTTATTAGTCATGTCAGTCATGTACTCATGTTTCAGTTGTTTATGTTCAGTATATACTTCAACTTATTATTTCCCCCATCTCAGTCAGTCCCATTCGAGAAAGAATGATCCTAAAGGGGAGATATTGTAACACCCCGCAAAATGTCTAAGCTTAATTTAGTCCTTTAAGCTTGTCAAGGAGGTCCCAGACTTAGAAAATTCTAACTAAGTTCCCACACTTAGTTAGAATGTGGGTCCTAAAGGGTTGTTTGTAACCATGTTTATCTTGTTGTATGATTCTCAAGTTGAAATCTTTATGTGTTTTCATGAAACTACGTTAGCACGATGTACAACATTATTATAACCAGGTGCTTCATGAAATCCCCAAATTTATTGTATTACGAATTGTTGATATTGTTCATGTATTCACGAAGTGTCAAGTCTTATCAGTTTCATGTTATTGAGTCCTGGGGGTACTTGTATCGATAATTTAGCTGTGTGCCTAGAGCCAATGTTAGTTTTCATGATACTCCCATTCAACCCACGATCAATAGAATTTAGTCAGTTACATAACTCAGGAAAACTCAGTAATCTCAGTACTCCCAGTAACCTTAGTAATCTCGATAATCTCAGTCAGTTATCAGATCTCAATAGTATTTTGTTAGTCAATGAAATTTAGTGAACTCTGTTCAAATCAGCTAAATGATATTATTAGTAATAGTTCAGTTTAGTTTAAATCAGTTTGGTGTCTCTTCAGTTGGGAGTAGAATTCAGCACCGAGTGAACCCAAGGATGGGGACTCACCTGTTAGATAGTAGGAGGTGTGATCCTTAGAAGCAATCTTTGCATTCCAGAACTACGTAGCCAGCATAGGTTGCGATGTACCCTATGAGTTTAGGGATTGTACACCTCATTTTATTTTTCCTACTAGAAGGGGTTGACGAAAGAGCTCCATGTCATCAAGGGTTTAACCACAACTTGTCTTTACCTGTGGCACGGTACTGACACCCTTCCAGCTGGGGTTACGGGTTGGACCTCATCAGTTCAGTTTCAAGGCATGTCATTTAGATGATTACCTCCCATAGCCTCAGTTTCAAATCCAGTCTCAGTAATAAAACTCAGTTCAGTTCTACAGATTTCAGAACTATCAGATACAGTCTCTCAGCTCAGTACGGAACTCAGCTAGTTCTACCAAAATCAGGATTGTCAGACATAGTCACTCAGTTAATAGTATATTAATTATATGAAATTTATTCTATAAGTATTCAGTTTTAGGACTATCAGATACAGTCAATCAGACCAGTTCTTCATAATCAGAACTGTCAAAAATAGTCATTCCTTTATCAGTAATATAACTTTAGTTTCTCAGTACTCGATAGACTCAGTCATTTAGTATCCCAGATTATTATCCAAATATCAGTAAATCAACGTTATCAGAATTCATGAGTTAGTATTTTCACGATCTCAGTTACAGTTACGTATTCATGCATGTCTTCTCACATTCATGTTATTTAGTCAGTTAGTATTGTTCATGCATATGAACCATTGCATTCAGCCTACCTCACTTGTATACCAACACATTCAATCATACTAACGTATTTACATTATGGTATTTTATACCATAGGTTCAGAATCAAGTGCTCCAGAGCATCAGTAACATTCTAGGTTCAGTAGTCAGAGTCAGCAGTGAGTCCTCATCATTCGAGGATGTTATCATTTAATTATTTTACTTTTTCAGTACTTAGTTTATTTCAGTAGATAAAGTTAGTTGGGGGATTTTCCCATCAACTCTTTAATCAGACAGTTCAATTTTTAGAGGCTTTCAGACCACAGTATGTTTCAGATAGTTTACTTTAGTTTTGGGTATTGTTATACCCCATTACAGACATTATTTTATATTCAGTATTAGTTCAATTTTGAACCTTATGGCCTTACCACTTATATTAAGCATATTTACAATATATTATTTAGTGCTCAGTTATAGAAATTAGTCATGGGTTAGCTTCTGGTCCTTTGGGGTCATGAGCACCGTGTAGCATTCTCGGTACCAGATTTAGGGCATTACAAACTTGGTATCAGAGCCTTAGGTTCAACAGTGTCCTAGTAAGTCTGAAAAGCCGCATCTACTAGAGTCTTGTACTTGGGTGTGTTGTGCACCAGACTTATGTGAAGGAGGCTGTGAGATATTTTTGGAACAGTTTTTTTCTTTCAGTATTCATGTCTTGCCAGTGACCATAAGCTTGAATTTAACTCTCAGTCTAATCCGCTCTCCTTTTTATTTGCAGAACATGCCTTCTAAAGGGACTAACGCAAGGAAAATGGGAAATCAGTCAGCACCTCAGCCCGTCCAGGCATATCCTCTGGATGAGCACGTCTCTTATGAAAAATTTAGAACTGCATTCACTACACTAGCCAATTCAGTCAAAACTCAGAATGAATAACTAGCTGTTGTTCCGGCCAACCCAGTGTCCAATTCTTCTGCATCCAGGATTCGGGACTTCGGCCAAATGAATCCTCCTTTATTCTAAGGTTCTAAGTCTGAAGAGGATCTACAAGAGTTCCTCGACCAGGTTTAGAAAGTCACAGATATCATGGGAGTGACTTCCAGTGAGAGTGCAGAGTTAGCTGCCTATCATCTACAAGATGTAGCCCATATATGGTTTAAGCAGTGGAAGGTAGACAGGGGTGCAGATACAGAGTCCATAGAATGGGAATAGTTCACTATGACTTTCTCAAGTAGATTCTTTCCCCTAGAGCATAAAGAAGCCAAAGTGCTAGAATTCATCAACCTCAGACAAGGTAGCATGGGCGTAAAAGAATACTCCCTCAAGTTCACTTAGTTAGCTAGGTATGCTCCTCATGTACTAGCAGACAGTAGATCCAGAATGAGTAAGTTTGTGTCTGGGATATCAGATAGAGTGGTTAAAGAGTACAGGACTGTAATGTTGATTAAAAAGATTAACATATCTAGGCTCATGGTTCATGCTCAACAGATTGAGGAAAAGAAACTTGAGAAGAAGAGGGATAATAAAAGGGCCAGAACTGGTAGTTATAGTTTTTCTCAGCCAGGGTCGCAGGGTGGTAACCGTTCGTAGCATAGACAGAAGTTTTCAGCCCTAGTTCCATCTTAAGCTAGTGCACCAGTACCAAAGTTTAGAAATGAGTGTAGAGATAGGGTACCAGGCTCCAAGGCCTAGGGCAGTGAGGGCAGGGTTTTTACTCATCCACTTTGTGAAGAATGTGGTAAGCATCATAAGGATATATGTAAAGCCGGTAGTGATATGTGTTTTAGATATGGTGAGTTAGGTCACAAGGTCCGAGATTGTCCTAGTCCTGGCCCTAGAAGTAAGCACGATCGTCTTTCAGCTTAGTTCTGTCTCCCAAATTAATAGGGTGTCAATTCCAGTACTATCTGTGGGCAACGCCCAAATAGACTCTTCGCACTTTAGTCCCGACAGGATCAGGAAAGTCCTCTTGATGCAGCCATTGGTATATGATAGATCTTTCAATTACATGTTCACGTTTCTTCAAATTCATGAGCTTTTTTTTATTTTGTAACTCTTTACATAACAGTCAACTTTAAGTTCAGACCAAATATTAACAGGACCTTTCTCGGTTTCCATCTATTGGGTCAGCCCATCATAGCTCGGCAGGTATACAAGGACTGTCCGATTATGATATCTCAGAAAGTCAGTCCTTCAGGTTCCAGTAGTAATACCAGTATGTGTAGAAAATCCATAAAGGAAGATGATTCCTGACCCATTCCTCCCTCAATGTAAAGTTTCATACTTTATTTATCACTATACTTACGTATGCTTTACATTTCAGTCCCATGAATACAGCTTATATCCACGCACTTTTCATAGAATAATATGTGTTTCAAGTTACTCGTATAAGGAGTCCAAGTTTATCCAATGTTACGAATCATGTTTCACGAATTTAAAAATTCCAAACCCAGTTCATGCAGCTCATGACTCATGCACTCATGTCATGCTTTACAGTATGCTCAGCCGACACGATTCATGACTTCACTCCTAGTGTTCATTAAACTCAGATTATGTTACTTATACCCCTAGTTTAGATCCCTCAATGAACCCGTGATGTTAGTGTTCCATTCCTCAGTTTCAGTTACAGTCTAAGTTATGGTTACAGTCTCAATTACTATCTTAGCTACAATCTCAGTCCCAGTCCTAGCCCAGTAATCAATTCAGTAACTTTATTAATTTTTATGATTTCTTGACCATAGCATATGGCCATCAGTTACTTAGTTATTAGTATTACAGTACCTCAGCTTACAAAATGCTTCCAAATTATGTTAGATGCCTGGTCTTACGTTCTATTCCTAAGGTAATACAACCTTCCCTTACTCATGCTTAGTTACCTTATGTTACCCAGTTAGTCATTACCTTTTATGCATAATACTCTATAATTTTAGTCCAGCTATTCAAACCAGGTTCATTTCAGTTTTATATGTCCAGTATTCAGCTATCAGTTATTCAGTTAATCAGATAAATTAGTATATCTATACATTTGTGCTCAGCGCCCATGTGAATCTCTTCAGTAGTCTTAGTTGCAGTACATAAGGTTTAGTCACCTTATCTTAGATGATGTTTCACAGGTCTTGCCTCCTAATACCAAAAAAAATCCCAACCATGTAGCGATTTCCTCTTCAGATGTCCTGCTCAGGCCAGACCAAGATTCGTTCTCTCCCTACCATCACTAGAACTCTATAGAAAGAGTGACATAGAAATGCTCCAGTCGAGTATAAATTTTTAGCATGAGTTAGTCCGTAAAGCCAGTAGTTCTGTTTAGCAGTCAGACAATCAAGTTTAGATGGTGTGGTTTCTCCATCTTTCTATCGGGTCGCACCATCCAGAGTCTCATGAATGTGATCATTATAAGATGGACCAACTAGGTAGTTGCATGTTCAACTTGATTCATGTATTATGCCTTCGTTACAGATTCCAAGTATTCAGTCATGATTCAATCCGTAGGTTCTTTGTGCATCGCCTCAGTCTTCCTCAATATCTTAGCAAAGTCACCCCAGTATTTTACAAGGGACATAGTGTCCCAAGGGGGAGATACACTCTAAACCCCCAAAATTTCATGACTTAAACATTGCACTCTCTCTCTCTCCTCACAATGAATAAGTTAGGAGTAAGTGGTACTCATAAGTTAACCCTCAAACTCTAACCTCAGCTGCAAGCCACGTATCCAAGGTGCTCAGTTCAGATCATGATATTCAGTTTATATACCACGTTTCAAACTCAGTTACGTTCTTATGTTTCCGATCATGCATAATTAGTTTTTAATCTCAAGCTCACCAATATTTTCAGTTCTAGGTAACATTCTTCCTTGAACTCATTCAGTCTCATGTTTAGATTTTAGTTATAAACTTGATATTCAGTTCCCTGTTTTGATTCCCATCATAAACTTGGTATCAAATAACATTGCATCTTCAGTCATGCATTCATGTGTCAGTTCAGTTATGTATTCTCACATCAGATGTGCATGCTTAGCTTGATAAATTCTGCTTACCAGTAATCCTAGTCATGCATTCATTAAGTCAGCTATTCATGCCTCAGATATGCATGTTCAGCATAATACATTCAGCTTATCAGTTATGTCATTCATGTACTCATGTTTCAGTTATTCATGTTCAGTATGTACTTCAGCTTATCATTTCCCCTATCTTAAAAAGTCCCATTCGAGGATGAATGTTCCTAAGGGGGTGATATTGTAAGACCCCGCAAAATTTCTAAGCTTAATTCAGTCCTTTAAGCTTGTCAAGGGTGTCCTAGACATAGAAAATTCTAACTAAGTTCCCAGACTTAGCCTATTATTGGACTTCAAATGTTGGCAATCTCATTTCTCCACCTTGACATCCTTTAATGGTCCGTATTTTTGTTAATTCATAATCAGGGAGGTCAATAGGTATTTTCGAATAAGTTTTGGATTTTTTGGACCTTCTTTAGACTACATTTGGTGTCCCAAATTACTGGACCAATGCGATCTTGGCACCGCATCGCCTATCACGTTGGTTAACATTGTTGCAGGTTTCTAGAGCCAAAAGTACTGAGACTTGGCGCGATCATGGTGCGATGTGTCGACTATCGGATCGATGTCATCGACGCACCACGTCGATAATAGCGTCGATGCCCCATTTCAGTCATTAAATATTCATATTTTTAAGGGCAAAAGGGTTAATTTCCCATCCTTATATAAACCCAATAACACGTGATTCAGCCATATTTCAACCAAAATATAGTGTTTCTCTCAAGAACAAGTTAGGGTTTTCAATTAAGGATTCAAATTCAATACTCAAATTCAAGAATGTCTCCATCAATCTTTGTAAAATCAGGAACTAAGGTATATCAAGTATTGATTTATGGATTCCTTTCACCCATGAAGTCCAAGAACCCTCTTTTAAATTATAAAACATGATATTTATGTTGTGGGTTGTTTGTAACCATGTTTATCTTGTTGTATGATTTCCAAGTTGGAATCTTTATACGTTTTCATGAAACTACGTTAGTATGCAAGTTAAATCCATGAATTAAGTTGTTTATGATGTGTAATTTGATGATTTCATCTATGTCCTAAGTTGTACATGTAGGGTGTTTGACAAAATGGCTAAGAGGATAGAAATTGTCTATTATAGTTCAATTGTGACTCAAATAATAAATGCATGCTTTACCCTTATGACCAAGACTGACTTCTATGATATTGTATGCATTATGAATGTTTGATGGAATGTTCATGAGATTAGGTTGATGAAAGTATGACATGTTTATATGCATTCCTATCCATGTACAACATTATGATAACCAGGTGCTTCATGAAATCCCCAAATTTATTGTATTATGAATTGTTGATATTGGTCATGTGTTCACGAAATATCAAGTCTTGTCAGTTTTATGCTATCGAGTCCTGGGGGTAATTGTACCCGATAATTTAGCTGTGTCTCTAGAGCCAGTGTCAGTTTTCATGATACTCCCTTTCAAGCCATGATCATTAGAATTTAGTCAGTTATATAACTCAGGAAAAATCAATAATCTCAGTACTCCCAGTAACCTCAGTAAACTCAGTAATTTCAGTCAGTTATAAGATCTTAGTAGTATTCCATCAGTCAATGGAATTTAGTGAACTCTATTAAAATTAGCTAAACGATACTATTAGCAATAGTTTAGTTAAGTTTAAATCAGCTCGGTGTCTCTTCAGTTGGGAGTAGGATTCAGCACCGAGTAAACCCAAGGATGGGGACTCACCTGTTAGCCAGTAGAGGGTGTGATCCTTATAAGCAATTCTTGCATTTCAGAACTATGTAGCTAGCGTAAGTTGAGATGTACCCTACGAGTTTAGGGATTATACACCTCATTTGAGTTTTACTACTAGAAGGGGTTGACGGAAAAACTCCCTATTAGAGAGGGTTTACTCACAGCTTGCCTTTATCCGTGGCATGGTACTGACACTCTTCCAGCTGGTGTAATAGGTTGGACCCTACCAGTTCAGTTTCGGGGCATGTCGGGTAGATGATTACCTCCCACCAGTTCCATTTTGGGATTTTTAGATTCCATTTTTAAATTTCAGGGACCAATCGGTAAATTCCTAAAGCCCCAAATCATTTTATATAATGGATTTATACCCTAAATAACGAGAATACTTCTTTATTCATCAATTTTTCCCAAAATCAAAATATTTTCTCTCTCAAGAAGTCAAGAACCCTTGCCAAGAAATCAAGAACAAGCGTAAGGATTTCTTCAAGAACCTTCAAGAAAGAGTCTTCTAAGGTATGCAGATGTTGATTCTTGGGTTCCTTCCACCCAAGAAGTTCAAGGATCCTTTTCTAAATTCAAAGATCTTATATTTATGAGTTTTCATGATTCATGCAAATTAAAGTTGAAGTTCATGTTATTATTGAGTTTTAATTCATGTTTTGGTTACAAAGTTTCAAGCTTTGATCCTAGTATATAATATTCATGTGATGTTCATGATAAACCCTCTTCAACTTGCATGTTAAGTGATGTGTTTATGCCAATTAAGTGTAGAAATTATTGAATAACCAAAGCATGCTCCCCATATGTTTGATAAAATGCTTATGTTAAGGAATTAGAGCCGTTATAGCATGTTGACTAGAAATCCCCAATTGTGTGTAAGCTCATGAATCCCAAGTGTTTGTTGAAAAACCTTAGTGAATGAATTGTGACATGTTAGCCTGAAATTCCCCAATTATGTGTTCTTTAATACATGTTAAGTATTTGATGCAAGACCTTTTTGAATGGAGTATAAGACAATAGCATGTCTCCCTATACTATCATATGTTTATGATTTCCAAGTGCTTGAAGAGATGCTTTAATTATTGTAATGGTGAATGAAAGTCCATGGTCATGATTATTCAAGAATGGTTATGTTTTACCTTTATGTTATTGAGTCCTGGGGTATTTATACCCGACAATTTAGCTGCAAGTCTAGAGCCCATGTCAGTTTTCACGATAATCTCAGTCAAGCCATGATCCTTAGAATTCAGTCAGTTACAAAATTCAGTACTCAACTCAGATCTTAGTTGTATTCAAGAATTCAGTCTCAGACCTCAGTAGCATTCAAGTAATCAATTCAGAACTTAGTATCATTGAGTCAGATAATGAGATTTAGTAGTATTCTGTTAGTTTTTGGAATCAAGTGAACTCAGCTTAACTTAGTTACTCAGTATGATCAGTAACAGATTCATCTCAGTCTAAGTTCAGTTAAGAATCAGTTCAGATTCCTTCAGTTAGGAGTAGTAACTAGCACCGAGCGAGTACAAGGATGACGACTTCTCCGTTAAAGAGGCAGAGTTATTAGTAATAGTCCTTGAACTCTAGAAATGCGTAGCCAGCACAGGACCAGGAGTCACCCTTAGATTAAGGCTTGACTATCATATATCATACTACCTTTGGCTTGACTTCCTGTTCAGGGTCACCCGTTAGAGAGGCTTGACCATAGCAGAGATCTTTACCTATGGCAAGATATTGACACCCTTTCAGCTGGGTTTACAGGTTGGACCCCACTAGTTCAGAGCTGGGGCATGTCGGTTAAGTGAGAACTCCCACAGTTACAGTTCAGTCTCAGTGATTGCAGTAGCACTCAGAAATCATGACTGTCAGATATGGTCATTTAGCTCAGTGAGGAATTTAGATAATTCCATAGATTCATAGACCATTCGCTATAAAGGCATAGTTTCACATGTAGTTAACCAGTATCAGTAATAATCTATTCAAAGCTCGCCCGCTAGATAGGCTTGATCTCAAACTCAAATTCAATCATTCCTGATCATTATTTAATAGATTTGAAGATCATCCGCTAGATAAGACTGATCTTAGATTTTAGTCGAGTATTCCTATTATCATTAGATTCAGAGATCACTCACTAGATAGGACTAATCTCCACTCCAGTACTCAGTTATTAATATTAGAAGATTCAGTTATTCAGTATCTCAGTATTAATAGTGAGTTTAGACGTCAGTAAAGTAGTATTTGAGTCTCAGTATTCAATGTCATTGTGATTTCAGTTATGGTTTATGTATTCATGCATATGTCCCCATTCAGTGCTCTCATGTTATTCAGCTACGTAAGTGTTCATACATAAGCCCTTGCATTTAGCCTTAGCCCATCTTGCATACTCAGTACATTCCCACATACTGATGTATTTGTGCTATGGTGTTTTTTTTTACACCATAGGTTCAGAAGCACGAGATCCAGAGAGTCCTTAGCAGTCCAGACTCAGCCAACAGCAGTTGACTTAGCAGCGAGTCCTCATCATTCGAGGATGATTCTTATTTTATTATGGCATTAGACTCAATTTATTTTTAGTAGATGGAGTTAGTTAGGGACATATCCCATCAACTCCACAGTTCAGACAGTTTAGAGGCTTTTCAGACAGATGTATCAGTATTTAGTTTCCAGTTTTGATTATTTTAAATGTTTTGATCCTTATGGCAAGTTTCCACCAGTTTTTTGTATTTATTTCAGTATATTATGCAGTGATCAGATACAGATATCAAAAAGGGTTAGCTTGTGGTCCCTCGGGGTCATGAGCACCGTGTAGCATCTGGGGTGCCAGAATTGGGGTGTTACAAACTTGGTATCAGAGCCTAAGGTTCAATAGTATCCTAGAAATTCTAAAAAGCCGCATCTAGTTGATTCTTGTGCATGGGTGTGTTGCGCGCTACATTTATGTATAGGGGACTATAAGATATTTTAGGAATAATTTTCTTCTTTCAGTATTCATGTTGTGCGAGTAAGCATGAGCTCAAGTTAATCCTCAGTCTAATCCATCTCTGTTCTCTATTTATAAAGTATGCCTCCTCTCAAAGCCAATGCCCATAAGGATGATAACCAGCCACCTCAGGCCGTAGATCTTTCAAATGAGAATGTGTCACATGCAGAGTTTTGGGCAGCTTTTCAGGTAGTGACCCAAGTTGTGACGACTAATGTTCAGGGGAATCATCAGGCTGCAGTCCCACCTTAGCAAGATAGGGGTTCAGCTGCAGCCCGAATTAAAGATTTCATAAGAACGAACCCACCAAAATTTTTTGGGTCAGTAGTAGGTGAGGACCCACAGCTTTATCTTGAGGAGGTGAAGAAGATCACCCAGATTATGCATATTTCTAAGGAGGAGAGTGTAGAGTTAGCATCCTATTGGCTGAAGGATATTGTTCATAATTGGGTAGTGATGTGGAAAAAGAGTAGGGGAGAGGATGCAGTTCCCATGACTTGACAAGTATTTCAGGATGCCTTCTTAGATAAGTTTTTCCCATTAGAGATGAGGGAAGCTAAGGTGGAAGAGTTCATGACCTGAGGCAAGGATCCATGACATTAAAGGAGTATTATCTTAAGTTCAATCAGTTAGCTAAGTATGCTCCTGACTTGATAGCTGACCCTAGAGCTAGCATGAGTAAATTTGTGACTGGTGTGTTTGGGTTAGTGTTGAAAGAGTGTAGAACTACTATGCTTAATAGAGACATGGATCTTGCTAGGTTAATGATGCATGCTCAGCAGATAGAGGCAGATAAATCTAAGGAGAGAGAGAGATCTAATAAGAGATCCAGAACAGGTAGTTACAGCTTTTCTCAGGCCGAATCACATGGTGGTAGTCGTTCTCAGTATAGCCAAAAATTTTCAGTCCTAGCTCCATCCTCAGCTAGTGTACCCTCACTAAAGTTTAGGAATGTCAGTTATGATAGGGCGCCAGGCTCTAAAACCCAGGGTAGTGCCAGCAGTGTTCGTACCTATCCACTTTATGGAGAGTGTAGCAAGAATTACCTAGGTGTGTGTAGAGCAAATAGTCAGGTATATTTTGGATGTGGTAAACTAGGACACAGAATGCAAGAGTATAGAGTGCTAGCTCAGAAGGGTAGAGATTCACGTCAGCAGGGTACCACTCCTAGTACCACTAGTGGTCAACGTCAGAACTGACTCTATGCACTTCAGACTCACCACGATTTGGAAGGTTCCCTTAATATAGATTCGGGTACGTTATAAGTCCTTTATATTTATGATATGCATTGTTAGATCCCTTGCTCCCATTTGAGCTTATGTTTCAACATGAGTCAGTTAGTAATGCCAGCAAGTCAATTTAGCAGTCAGACAGTTAGATTCGTATAGTTTATTTTCTCATCTTTTTATCTAATCATTCTACCTGAAATCTCAAAGAAAGATAACTATTCCAAGGTAGAAGGTCATAGTAGTTGTAAGATGAGTTTAGTTCATGAGTCATGCATTAGTTTCAGATTCTCGAGGTTTAGTTATGATCCAGTTCGTAGATGCCCTGTGCATTACCTCAGTATTTCGGTGAAGTAAGAATTTTTAGGGGGACATAGTGTCCCAAGGAGGAGATACCCCATAACTCCCTGATGCTTTTATGTCTTTAACCCATTCAGTTGTATGTTCAGATGTTCCTCACAAAGCTAGAATAAGTTATCATTGCATAGTCAGTCAAGCATTTAAAAGTCAGTTCAGCCAAGCATTTATGCATTAGATATGCATATTTAGTATAAAAGCTCAGTTTATCAATGTATTCAGTCATGCATTCATGAGAACAACTCATTTAAGAATCCATGCATCAGATATGCATGTCTATTATGAGAATTCAGCTTATGAGTAGCTTCAGTTGTGTATTCCATGCATCAGATATGTATATTCAGTATGAAATCTCAGTATATCAATAGTTCAAGCCATATAGTCATGTTTCACATACTCATGTCCAGTAAGTAAGTTTAGCCTACTAGTATTCTCAGCTTAATCAGTCTCATTTGAGGATGAATGTTCTCAAGGGGGAGATATTGTAATACCCCGTATTTCTAGCTAGCTTTAATTCGTCTTTAGAACATAAAAAATCTTGCTTCATAGATGAATACCTTTTATTCCCAATGGTATTTCTAAGATTTTAACTTTTTATCATGTGAAAAATTGAATAAGCTTTCCATCGATACCAAATTTGCCCAAATTTGACACTCGAACGAAGAGTTATAGCCATTTTAGTAAGACGGTGTACCACCTGGTACTTAAGCGCGTCGTGGAGCTAGCCAAAATGGCAATTGTCAAATTCTAGAGAGCCTTCGCGATTCCACCATATCACAGTGTCTTTTCAGTTTGCAACCAAGGTGGCAACATGATTTCCACCGTGTCACGCCAAGGTTCAGTTTCTCAATTGTTCAATTTCCAGTAAGCTGGTGCGATTATGGCGCGTCGCGCCAGCATGTAAAATCGGGATTTTCAGATTCCATTTTTAAATTTCAGGGACTAATTGGTAATTTTCTAAAGCCCCAAATCAGTCTATATAAGGGATTTATACCCTAAATAACGAGAATGCTTCTTTATTCATCAATTTTTCCCCAAATCAAAATATTTTCTCTCTCAAGAAGTCAAGAACCCTAGTTAAGAAATCCAGAACAAGCCTAAAGATTTCTTCAAGAACCTTTAAGAAGGAGTCTTCTAAGGTATGCAGATGTTGATTCTTGGGTTCCTTCCACCCAAGAAGTTCAAGAATCCTTTTCTAAATTCAAAGATCTTATATTTATGAGTTTTCATGATTCATGTGAATTGAAGTTGAAGTTCATGTTATTATTGAGTTTTAATTCATGTTTTGGTTACAAAGTTTCAAGCTTTGATCCTAGTATATGATCTCCCCATATGTTTGATAAAATACTTATGTGAAGGAATTAGAGCCATTATAGCATGTTGAGTAGAAATCCCCAATTGTGTGTAAGCTCATGCATACCAAGTGTTTGTTGAAAAGCCTTAGTGAATGAATTGTGACATGTTAGCATGAAATTCCCCAATTATGTGTTCTTTAATGCATGTTAAGTGTTTGATGCAAGACTTTGTTGAATGGAGTATGAGCCAATCGCATGTCTCCTTATACTATCACATGTTTATGATTTCCAAGTTCTTGAATAGATTCTTTAATGACTGTAATGGTAAATGAAAGTCCATGGTCATGATTATTTAAGAATGATTATGTTTTACCTTTATGTTATTGAGTCCTGGGGTATTTATACCCGACAATTTAGCTACATGTCTAGAGCCCGTGTCAGTTTTCATGATAATCTCAGTCAAGCAATGATCCTTAGAACTCAGTCAGTTACAGAATTCAGTACTCAACTCAGATCTTAGTAGTATTCAAGAATTCATTTTCAGACCTCAGTAGCATTCAAGTAATCAATTTAGAACTTAGTATCATTCAGTCAGATAACAAAATTTAGTAGTATTCCGTCAGTCTTCGGAATCAAGTGAACTTAGATTAACTTAGTTACTCAGTATGATCAGTAACAAATTCAGCTCAGTCTAAGTTCAGTTAAGAATCAGTTCAGAGTTCTTCAGTTGGGAGTAGTAACTAGCAACGAGCGAGTGCAGGAATGATGACTTCACCGTTACAGAGGCAGAATTATTAGTAACAGTCCTTGAACTCTAGAACTGTGTAGCCAGTGCAGGACTAGGAGTCACCCATTAGATTAAGGCTTGACTATCATATACCATACTGCCTTAGGCTTGACTTCCTGTTCAGGGTCACCCGTCAAAGAGGCTTGACCATAGAGAGGTCTTTACCTAGGACACAATATTGACACCCTTCCAGCTGGGGTTACAGGTTGGACCCTACTAGTTCAGAGCTGGGGCATGTCGTTTAAGTGAGAACTCCCACAGTTACAGTTCAGTCTCAGTCATCTCAGTAGCACTCAGAAATCAGGACTGTCAGATACGGTCATTCAGCTCAGTGAGGAACTTATATAGTTCCATAGATTCATAGACCACCCGCTAGAAAGGTATGGTCTCACATGAAGTTAACCAGTATCAGTACTAATCGATTCAGAGATCGCCCGCTTGATAAGCCTGATCTCAAACTCAGATTCAACCATTCCTTACCATTATTTAATTGATTTGAAAATCATCCGCTAGATAGGACTGATCTCAAATTTTAGTCGAGTATTTCCATTATCATTAGATTCAGAGATCACTCGCTAGATAGAACTGATCTCCACTTCAGTACTCAGTTATCAACATCAGAAGATTCAGTTATTTAGTATCTCAGTATTAATAGTGAGTTCAGACGTTAGTAAAGCAGTATTCGAGTGTCAGTATTCAATGTCATTACAATTTCAGTTATGGTTTGTGCATTCATGCATATGTCCCCATTCAGTGCTCTCATGTTATTCAGCTATGTAAGTGTTCATGCATAATCCCTTACATTTATCCTTACCTCATCTTGCATACTCAGTACATTCCCATGTACTGACACATTTGCGCTATGGTGTTTTACTTTACACTATAGGTTCAGAAGCACGAGATCTAGAGCGCCCTTAGCAGTCCAGACTCAGCCAGCAACAGTTGACTTAGCAGTGAGTCCTCATTATTCGAGGATGATCCTTATTTTATTATGGCATTAGACTCAGTTTATTTTCAGTAGACGGAGTTAGTTGGGGACATGTCCCCATCAACTCTGTAATTCAGACAGTTAGAGGCTTTTCAGATAGATGTATCAGTATTCAGTTTCTAGTTTTGAGTATTTTAAATGTTTTGAGCCTTATGGCAAGTTTCCGTTAGTTTTCTGCATTTATTTCAGTATATTATGCAGTGCTCAGATGCAGATATCAGAAAGGGTTAGCTTATGATCCCTTGGGGTCATGAGCACCGTATAGCATCTAGGGTGATAGACTCAGGGCGTTACAATTACCTCCCAGTCTCAATTTCAGATCTAGTCTCAGTAATAGAACTTAGTTCAGTTTTATAGATTTTAGGACTGTCAGATACAATCGCTCAGCTCAGTACGAAACTCAACTAATTCCATCAGAATCAAGGCTGTCAGACACAGTCACTCAGTTAATAGTATATTAATTATACAAAATTCATGCTATAAGTATTCAGTTTCAGGAATGTCAGATACAGTCAATCAGAGCAGTTCTTCATAATCAGAACTGTCAGAAATAGTCATTCCTTTATCAGTAATAGGACATCAGTTTCTCAGTACTCGATAGACTCAGTCATTTAGTATCCCAGTATTAGTACCCAGATATCAGTAAATCCAAGTTATCAGAATTCATGAGTCAGGGTTTTCACAATATCAGATATAGTTACGTATTCATGTATGTATTCTCACATTTATGTTATTCAGTAAGTTAGTACTGTTCATGCATATGAACCATTGTATTCAACCTACCTCACTTGCATACCAGCACATTCAATCATATTGACGTCTTTGCGCTATGGTATTTTATACCATAGGTTCAGAATCACGCTCTCCAAAGCATCAGTAGCATTCCAGTTTTAGTAGTCAGAGTCAGTAGTAAGTCCTCATCATTAGAGGATGTTATCATTTGATTATTTCATTCTTTCAGTACTTAGTTTATTTCAGTAGATGGAGTTAGTTAGGGGATTATCCTATCAACTCTTTAATCAGACAATTCAGTTTTTAGAGGCTTTCAGACTACAACATATTTCAGACAGTTTATTTCAGTTTTGGGTATTGTTAGACCCCATTACAGACATTATTTTGTATTCAGTATTAGTTCAGTTTTGAACCTTATGGCCTTACAGCTTATATTCTGCATATTTACAGTATATTACTCAGTGCTCAGTTACAGATATCAGTAATGGGTTAGGTTGTGGTCCTTCGAGGTCATGATCATCGTGTAGAGTTCTGGGTATCAAATTTAGGGTGTTACACTCATTGTCGTCACTCACTCAGATTTAATTTGAATTTGGATTTGTCAAATGATCGATCGATGAAATCTATTTTTCGGACAAAATTTATTTGAACAGTCTGAAAAAACAAAGGAAAAAAATGCAACCAATTTGTTTGTAGTTTTTGAACCATCATTATCATGCATGCTTCTGCATGCAGAAACGATTGTTGCGACAGCTTGAAGAGACAACTCTTCGAATAAAAGACACACTATTTCGAAAAAAGGTATGACTATTTAGATGGTTGTGGCTGTTCGAAAAAGACACACACTTTCTGATGAACAGACATGACTGTTTAGAAAGGATACACCTTTCCGGTAAACCATTGCCACCTTTCGGAAGGGGCACCTAATGACTATATAAACCTGTATTTTTTCACAGGTTTAGACACGACAATTTTTCTGCATTAAAACACTTCTTGCTTTCTGAAATACTCCGTGTGATCATCTAATCATTGAGTGAGTTTGAAGAGAATCCTATCGGTTAAGGTACTACTATAGTCGGATTGTTAGGCCATTTTATTCTGGGAGAAAAATTCCGCAACCTTGGGTACTTGAGGAGAATTACTTCCTTAAGAAAACTTTGTGAATTCGGAGGACTTGGCCTTTTATCTGTTTCATTTAATTTTCTGAAAAACACACTTCTTTGAAAGGTCATTTTGATCTTGTGTTGAAGGTGTTTCATAACTTCATAAGTATTCTCGTTTTATACTTGAACTTGTGTTGAAGTGTTATTTTCAAAATACAGATTCTTGTGTACCCAAAATCCAACAATTTAGTGAAAATATTTCTTATTTCTAAAATTGGGTGAAACTTTTTAAGAGTTGTGTCAAAATAAAAACATCATATAATGTGAAAGTAGCCACAACAATTTGGGGTGCAAGTATATATCACATATGGAAAGCTAGAAATCGAAAGCAGTTTCAGAATTTGTTTGTATCGAGGCTGTGGTGATAGGCCAGATTCAAAGAGAGATTAAGGAAAGAATTAAGCAACCAGGGGTGGACCTACGTTGGAATTTGTGGTGCTCCGGCACCCACTAAACTCGACGAGGAATAGGTATAATTACATAGAAAATAGATGAAAATAGGTATAATATATATAAAAGCACCCACTATATTAAAAGTTGGTTGGGTGCATTGACATTTAGGTTGATCTTAAGGTGCTCCATTGGAAGGAGGCCTCAGGCTCGAACCTCATTGAGGTGATTTTTTACTTTTTTTAGTTTTTAAATTTTTTAACCACCCACTATCCTTAAATCCTGAATCCGCCACTGTGAGCAACGAAAATGTACAAAGAAGCCAATAGTTGTAGATAATTGATTCAACATTTAAAATGTAGGCAGTAACTATTTTCAGATGTATAGCTTTGTCTGACTTGAGGCATGAGAGCCTTGGCCCCTGCATGTAGGTGGGTAGACTGCTTATGTGCTCCTTAGATTTATTGGATTTGGTTGATATGATAATATTTCACAGTTGATTGCCAAAAATAAAAAAGAATACTAACCAAGCCGGATGACACGAGTATTACTACCCGTCTGCCCTCATATTATAATTTGCTTGAATTATAAGTAAATATTTTTGTGATAAAATTTTCTACTTACTTATCAACATTAAAAATAAATTAGTAAGAATGTTACGTATTTTTCTAATAACATTTTCCTTTGTACCGAACACTTGGACAGTTGCATTGTTTAATTCTATTTTTCGCACTATTGATATTGTTTAATTTGTGATAGCAAGCTAGTGAGAATTATTTCTACTCTATTATCAATTAATGTTAGCTCGTCATAAAAAATTATTTATAATTACCTTATGCATAAACTAAATTATATAATATAAATAATCTTTTTTTTTGGGTTAAATATAAATAATCTTCACAGTTTACATTCTAAGTACATCAAACTTAAATGAATCTCATACAATTCATCATCTCATTAGTACTCAAAAGTGCTACAATTAATACTTCATTGGTTAGAAGTACTAGCTACAACAAGATGATCAAACAAATAATTAATTTGAATTATTAATAATCTCCAACAAGCGAAGATACTGTTGCAAATTATTATTATCATTATCAATTTGAATTTCAGGCAAATTATAATTATTATTATCATAATTAGGAGAAGGAGAATCTTGATTATTCTGCATTTGGATGCATAATATTTCAGCTTGGGCCACAGCAAGTTGCATTTCTAATTGTGAAATTTGATTTTGTAAATAAGAAATTGCACCAACACAACCATAAACAGGATCTCTAATTCTTGCGTTTGCTTCATATACTAAACTGTTTACTGCATCTGCTCTTTGTTGTATTGGTAATTCCTGAAAAATATAATTCTTGTTTTCTCATGTTCTTTTGGTTAAATATCTTCTCACCATTTATACTTAGTGATGAGATACATTATCAATATATAGGGGCGGAGCCAGCCTTTTACTAGGAGTTCATCTGAAACCCATTCGATGAAAAATTATACTATTAATACATAATTAAAATAAATTTTATGTATATATCGTAGATGTTGAACCCCCTTCGATTAGTTTTTGTTAAAATTTTGAATCCACTCAACAGAAATTTTGGCTCTGCCACTGCCCATATATATGATGGAATAGCATTGTTTATCTCATCTCTCGTACCAAACGACTCTTCATGCATTTATAAGCGAGGTTAAAGACAGAACTGTTTTTAATACATCAAGCCAAAAACATGAATAAGAAATAATCCCAGCATTACTAATACACATTAGGCAGTAGTATTTTCCATCTACAGAACGATATTCCAATATTGTTTTATCTATTCATTCGACCAGGTTGATTCACCTGTTTCATCTCACTATATATTCGCCTGCTGTTGCAGTACATAGCTTGGTCAGCCTTGATTTCATCAGTCTCAAACATGTTGATTTCGGCCCAAATCCAGAAAATACTCAAAGGAAATAA
>NC_061116.1:6033255-6142080 GCF_002878395.1 Capsicum annuum
TAATTTAAATACTATTTAAATGGTTGAAATTCAAATATAACACGTTTTTAATATCATAATATGAGAAAAAATAAGTTACAATTGTAATATATTTTGAATTCAATATAATATACGTATTATAGACGTGCTTTCAACATACGTGGTGAATATATATAACTAAAGTATTTTTAGTACAAATTTATTATAAGTATTATATATGAATTTCAAATATACCGAAACAAATTTAAATTAGTTTACATTGTTCAAAAAACATTATATTTGTCATGAAATAACAAATTTTGAATTCATAATAATGTATAATATTGAATTCAAACTATATCCCTGTTGTATTCTAGCGATCCTTTACTTTTAATACAAAACACAATACCGCGATCACCATACATCATCCTTTCCGTCACCACTACCAAACTTCGGTTAGTGCTCCACCGCCACCACTAGACCATCACCTCTCTTTTTTCATTTTTTTGGTGAGATCTTCGTCACCATAACTAAACTCCAACCAGATCTCCACCACCAAACTCCGGCGAGAGTCCATCACCACCATCAAATTTTGGTTAGATCTCCACACCCGACCTTTATTTGTTTGAACAGAGAAATCACTTTTTCAATTAACTCTCTCTGGTGAATCAGTCACCAAAAAATCCTCGCCTTCTCCTGTGAATTCATATCGCCGGCGCAACCAAAAACTTCACACTAACTTCGTTTGTCCTCCAGCACTAAATAACTCTGTCAAAATTCAATAATTTTGATCAGATCTAAATAATTTCGATCGGATCTGGTTGCTTCATTATAATCCAGCGTGGATGTGGTGGCTGTTGAATTCGGATCTCCGACGACGATTGTGTAGAAAGAGAAAAAGAAATTAATAACTGTTGGTGCTTTGCTCTGGTTCACCGGAGCTTGAAGCTTCTCGTCTGAGAAGACGATGTTGACGGAAGAAGGGAGGAAAGTAAAGAAAAGTTGGAGATCTGTTATTAAAGCTAATACTCAACTATAGTTGGTAATAAACTAAAAGTTAATAGTACACATGATAATAATTAATTTAAAAGAATTTATTTATGTAATTATCCCAAAATAAAAAGATCCAAAATGATAGCCCAACTGTGTAATTATTTATTACATATAAATAGATAATAGGATTTCCTCTTTCCCATTTCATCTTTTTCTTTTGTAAAACACTCGTTGCTTGACCGATGTTGTCTTTAGGGTTCAACACTTGCCTTCTTCTTCTACTGCTATGGGTTATCAACATTGTCCACTTGCATCCTTCTATATACGAATTTTCAGCTTTTAAGAGTAAGTACAATCCTTCATTTGTTTTAATATACTTCATTCCTTTCTTATTTATTTGATTTCGATTCATTTTTCTTTTTTCGTTACTGGTGTATTGAGAAAAGAAAAATTAATTGGAACCAAATAAATGAGAAAGAAATAAAGTGGATTTGAAACAAAGAAAGGTTGGTACTTACTCTTGAAAGCTAAAAATTCAGATGTAGAAAGATGGATGCAAAAAGACAATGTTGATAACCCATAGCAGCAGGAGAAGAAAACAAATGTTGAACCCTGGAGGCAACATCGATCAGGTGGCAGAGGCTTTAGAAAAGAAGAAGATAAAATGGGAAAGAGGAAACCCTACTATCTATTCATATGTAATAATAATTATTGGACTAGGACTTAGACTATCATTTAGGATCTTTTATTTTCTTTTGTTGTGTGTTCTTTATTTTTTATTTGGGCCGACTGGTTTTAGTGTGTAATTTGTTTTTTCTATTTGATTAATAAAAAGCTCAAAGTTTAGCAAAAAGAAAAAACCTTATAACAGAGAAAAGGAAAAAGAAAATTTGAAGCAAAGATAAAATTTGACTTAAATATCATTTTGGGTGTTGATTTAATGCTAGTTTCAATAAGTTTAGCAACAACAATTGACCATTTTAATGGTGAAAAATGATTAGGAAAGATGGTGAAGGAGTCAACCAACATTAATGCTGTTTGAGTTGATTAAATATTTTTATTGAGATTTAAATCGTGTTTGTGGAACAGTGAAAATGATGAAGATGACAGAAAAAAATATAGACCTTTCACGGTGGAACATGAGTGGTAGCCTTATGGATAGTGAAAATTTCAATCTCTAATTATTGCTTTCATGAAATATCCCCAAGATATATATCATATGTGTAAGATAATTGTATAATATCTGTATAATTAATGAGTATTTATGCATTTATTATATAGTTATTACACATAAATACAATAACATAAAAAACTGTATAATTATTATATATAATATGTTACTATATAAGATATATGTATAGAAACCAGAAAGGATGCGTATAAAAATTATATAATTATTGTATAAAATAAGTATCTGTATAGCATATATATAGAAATGATACAAAACGTGCAAAAAAATTGTATAATAGTTATATAAAATACGTATCTAAACAATAATTGTAGCTAAAAATTGTATAAAAATATGTGTAAAAACTACATTATTGTTATGATGTGTGTGTATATATATATATAATATGTATTTGAAAAAAAACTCTTTTGTACAATAATAATATAATTTTTATAATTATTGATTAGTTTTTATTTTGATAGAATTTTAAAAAAGATAGATCAATATTGTTCTTTGAAATAAAGGAGAAAAAAGTAAATCAATGACAAAAAAGATAAAAAGCAAAAAGAAGCATTGGCCAACTAAAAAATAACAAACTAAAAAAAGGGACATATGTCAGCGCACACATTAGCGACTGACATCAGCCATGTGGCTACAATATGAAAATTCAATTTCTTAGGCTATTTGGATGGAATATGTTTCAGTCGACAAGCCATTTGTGTTCTTTTTCCTTCCTTTAATAGAAGCACACAAATCAACGTTAAATTGTCTGCTCGATCCGACCCACAAAAAAAATACTAAAACAAATATATCACTTCCTCAGTTTTGTTGGTCAAATTTTTTCAACGAGCAAAAATACTTCTTTTTCTATATGCAACACTGGTAGGTTATTTACAAATGAACAAAAAGTAAAATGGAATAGGATAGCATAGAAGTATGAAACTAGAGAATATGTCTATTACAAACTCTGCTCCTGTTTAGTTATGTTTAAATTTCAAAATTTGATAAGCAATTCTTTGTGCATTTAGATTCTAGAATCAGTGGATAAGTTTTTTGAGTAAATGATATGATGAAAAGCTTGTGTAGATCTAAATTGTATATAAAGACATACGAATGAAAAAATGTTATGATTGACACATAGGGAGACCTCTTAACTCAACCATCTAGAGAAATATCCAGTGGGCCTAATTTATTGCATTTGACTGTCAATTGTCATTTTTCATGAGCTTTGCGCTGATGCAAATCCAGAAACTGAGAGAGAGTTATATTTCTTTGTGTTTACACTGATGAATATTAACTTTTCATGAGCTATGCACTGATAAATATCCAGTGGCTTAATCTCCTTGAGAAAATTTGACCAACAGAACTGAAGGGATATATTTATTTGTGTCTTTTTTGTGGCTCGAGTGGGGTTGAACCGATTAGAATGTATTTTCTCTTTAAAAAGTAGGTAATTTAAACTTTTCTGTTAAAAAAGGATACAGATAAAAAGTTTCTTAACTAGAATAAATTTGATATGGAAAATTCGATTACATTGACCACATGAATGTTTTTTTTTTCTTTCTTTTCTTTATTTAAATTCCAATATTAATAGTGAAAGATTTAAAACAATCTAATCTTTGACAACATGGAGTAGGTTCTATTCTTGAAGTTTGAAAGGTAACTTACCTGAAAGTTCATTGCTTTAAGAAAGCATTATTGGTTCCCAAGGCTTCATTTTCTCTTTGACTAGTAATTAAATAATCTTAGAAAGAAATAATATATATTATTTTTTCGGATATAAAATTTGTATTAACGATCAAAAATTCAAACACAAGTTTAAACATTTTACGAACTCTAATAATGAAGTTTTAAGAACTTCACATCCAAGTTCAAACAACTTATGAACTATCAAAACGAAGTTCAAACTATATTCTAAGAAATAGTAAAACCAACATTTAGAAAAAGGATGAAAACAGAAAGAATTAAGTCAACCGAATTCACGATGTGTCCTTAAGGAATTTATTTCCTTCAAGTACTCGAGATTAATGGAATATATCCTCATAGGATAAATTGATTCACTTCATCAAATAGTAGTACCTCAAATTTGCTGAAATTCGAGCACACTTAATGATCTGTAAATCACACTAGAGTTTTTATGAAGAAGAAATGTTTTCTCACTTCAAAATTTCATATCAATACCTAAAAAAAAATCAGGTATTTATAGTCAAAAGGTGTTGCTTCTAAAAAGAAACAATGGTACATGAAAACTTACAAATTTTTGAAAAGTCGGTACGACCTGCGGGACCCATCTGCGACCGCGGGTCATGATATGCGTCTGTATGTCAACTTTTTGCACAAACCAATGTGTGTAGGCTGACCTGCGTTGGAACCTACATGCGCAGGTCACCTTTGTGTTTCAAAACAGTGCCTCAAAGGATCACGTCCCTTCGAGGTGTGTTGCAACATACACCTGCACATGTCGGGTGCGTTCGCAAATGGAGAAATTTCTTTTCAGATTTTGGATTAAAATATCACTAATTTTTAAATTTTAAATGAATTTTGTCCAAAAAATAATCTCTTGATCATTTTTCAAATCCTAATCCTAATCCTAAGCCTAGTCGAGTGAGCGACGATGACGACGCGAGACTTGTCTTCTTCTTGCCTTACTATCCACATAAAGGAACACTTTTTCTTAAAGTGAACTCATTTTTTACTTTTTCTTCCATTTTTCATTCACTTTCATTGCAAACCCAACAATACATACATAGGTAGACATTTTAACTTAAAGGCTCAAAAGTCCAATCTAGGATGGTTGATCTCTATATCCATCTTTACTTATCCGCTTTTCTATTTTGAGATGTACAATACTTTTTCAATTTGTAAAATCAATGGATGATTTACCCATTTCTACGCATTTTATCTTTAACATTAAAGGTGTGTTTGGTATGATGGAAAATGTTTTCCAAAAAATATTTTCCTATTTTTTCATGTTTGGTTGGAATAAAGTGTTGAGAAAGAATTTTCTAAAGTCACTTATTTTCCTTCAATTAATGGAAAATGACTTCCCTGACTGGTCAAGGGAAGTCATTTTCAGGAGAAAAAAAAAAGTTGGCGCGAGTTATTCCCACCAACCGTATCCCTATCCCTCCACCCCCCACAAGCTTCCTTTTTGTCCCAAATTTAGAGGCGTTCTTCACTATCACTACTAATACAATTTTAGAGTTTATCTCTCTTCTCTCCACTACGATTTTGACAAGAACCTCAAGGTATGTTTCATAATTAATTTCTTCTACCATATTAGTAAAAAATTTCTCTTCTCTTCAATGCGATTTTTGTAGGAATCTCAAGGTATATTTCATAATTAGTTTCTTCTACGATTTTGGTCAAAAATTTCTTCAAAAATCTCTTCTTTTGCTTGTTTGGGTTAATGATTTAAGTTTATTTTTGTTTTAAAAGTGAAAATTGGGTTTAATTTTAAAATAAGATGAAGATATAGTGCAGTTAGTTAGAGTAGCAGCATTAGCAGCTTATAATGATGGTAAAGGAGATTATCCTTTTGTGATGTGAAAGTGAGCTATCAACTTGATTAGCAAAGGTGGTGGCCGCATCATTTATTTGGCTAAGTGCAGAAAGAAAAATAGTTTAGTTTTAAGACATTGTAGATGTATATGTCCTAATGACAAATTAGTCGAAAGGAGTTTTGAAATGATAAGTGGATAGTGTAGTCAAAGATAGCTTGGACCTTTGAAATTTATTAGCTAGACTATCCTGATTTGAGGCTTGCTTAAGTGGTTGAGTACCTTCACCATTAGCTGGTAGGTTGCCGATTCGACGTTGGAGTAAGTAGGAACGTTGTTGATCCTCCTAAAAAAGGAAATTAAAAAAATGATTTATCGAACTTGAGTTTGTAACATCTACGTACTGAAGTATGATGTTATCCAACTGAGGTAAAGCATTGGTTGAATGAAGATTTCGATGGTTCATTTGTATGTTTTTGACAAATTATGATTCCATAAATCACATCTGGAAAAAATGAGAACCTTAGTTAAATATAAATTGTCTGTTAAACTAGTTATCAACTTTTATTTGAGTTCAAGTTTGTTTGAAAATTAAAATCTGGACCTTACTTTCAATGCAAATTGGTAAGTTATTGTGAGCTAATTGAGTGATTAGCAGTAGACTCAAACTATACGAATATCTTAGGACTTTCATATTTGTATGTTTTTCCTCTATTATATAGTAAATGAAATTATATTGGTCAGTACAACAGATGAATTTGACTAACCAAGATGAAGATGATGCAATAATCGGAGCTGCCACCACATCTGTTTTAGCTGCCGGAGTTGCAATAATTGTTGCCTACGAACATCAAAGTAGCATTCCTAGAGAACCTTATGTTAATAAAGAACAAGAAAGAGAATTCTACATGAATAGTATTTTGAATGGAAGTGATGTTCATTGTGTAGGTCCAATAAGAATGAGTAAGCATGTGTTTTATGAACTATGCAATGCTCTTAGAAGAAATAGTTTGTTGTGTTCAACCAAAAATATGTCTGTTTAAGAACAAGTATTGATATTTTTAGAGATTGTTGATTTTAATGAACGATTTCGGAAGATTGGATCACACTTTTATACGTCAATCGAATCTATTCATCGATGCTTCCACACTGTACTTCAAGCAGTTTTGAAGATATATCCAATCCTTATAAAATCATCGGATGAAATTATCCAACCGGAGATAATGAACAATCATTGGTATTATCCCTGGTTTACCGTAAGTAACATACTAATATTTCATATTTTAGCTTATTTTTTGAAAAATACTACATCTTATTCACCTAAGTTGTACATAGGATTGTGTAGGAGCAATACATGGAACACATGTGCTTGCATATGTTCCTATTGAACAACAAAATAGATTTCGTGGCCGGAAAGGCACAACAACAAAAAATGTATTAGTTGCTATCAACTTTAATTTGAAGTTCAAGTATGTGTTTGCTGGTTGGGAAGGATCTGCACATGATTCTCGCATATTAAATGATGCGTTGGAGAGATCACATGATCTCCAAATCCTACAAGGTATCTTATTCGATATAAAGTAGTTTATAGGAAAAGTTGGTGAACAATGTATTAATTAAATTTAATTTGACTTTATAGATAAATACTATCTTGTAGATGTGGGATATGGACTTTGTAAGGGGTTTATTCCTCCTTATCATGGAATACGCTATCACTTGCAAGAGTATAGTGATTGTCCCCAAAATGAAAAAAAAACTATTCAATCTTCGGCATGCATCATTGAGATCCTCAGTTGAACGTGCCTTTGCTATTCTCAAGAGACGATTTTGCGTGATTGTCAATGAACCTTTTGTTGGGTTCGAAATCGAGAGGGCGTCATGCAGAAGTTATAGTTGCAAAATATAGAGATGATAAATCAAATGACAAAGAAACAATACTTAAAACATAATGTTATTATATGATTTGGCCAATTGGCATACAAATAAACCTAATATTAAAAAAAATATTAAATCTATTGGGAGAAATCTCCCCCTAAACAAAGACTCTTTAATGACTACATTATGGATACTATTATGTTATGGTATGGGAAGGGGGTCTTTTATTTATAGATGTACAAAACCTTTCCTCCAAGAAAGAGGTTTGCCAAATATGAAAAAATTTTATATTTTTCTTTAAGGAAAAGTAAAAGTATTTATGGTTACTTTTATTTTCCTTACAAGAAAAGTAAAACTTAAATTTGGTAAGAAAATCGGGAAAAAAATCCTAACAAATCTCCCCTTTTTGGCTTGATTTTCCTGACTTGATCCGCCTTCTTCATGTCATATGCATAATTTTGGTTCTTCACATAATCTTTATTTATCTCTGTTGTTTGTCATGCTTAAAAATTGAGCCCTTTTGGGTTAAAAATATATAGCTTTATTTTTAAAGATGTGACAGTAGGATTTTTGAAAATATGATTGAAATATCTTCTCCACATGTAGTTGGACAAAATCTTCATTGTCATCCAATTGATTGCAAATTGATTAGAACTGCCTTGGACTTGTCTTCAAACTCGCCTTACCAAACCACTGGATCTTTGAACCATAGGCTTTGATACCACTTGTTGGGTTAGAAGTCGAGAGGGCGTCATACGGAAGCTATTAGTTGCAAACTATAGAGATGATAAATCAGATGACAAAGAAAAAATACTAAAAACATAATATTATTATATGATTTGGCCAATTGGCCTACAAATAAACCTAATATTAAAAAAATTATTAAACCTATTGGGAGAAATCTCCCCCTAAACAAAGACTCTTTAATGACTATATTGTGGATGTTATTATGTTATGGTATGAGAAGAGGGTCTTTTATTTATAGATGTACAAAATCTTTCCTCCAAGAAAAAGGTTTGCCAAATATGGAAAAAATTTATATTTTTCTTTAGGGAAAAGTAAAAGTATTTATGGTTATTTTTATTTTCCTTACAATAAAAGTAAAACCTAAATTTGGTAAGAAAATCGGGACAAAAATCCTAACATCTTTTTGGGACTTTAAAACACAAGTAGATGTGGTATTAGCGTCGTGCATTTTGCATAATCACATAGTTGATTTGGAGCCAAATGACATGATAATACAAGAAGTAGATGTTGAAGAATTAATTCAACCTCAAAATGTTCAAATTACTCAAAATTCTCAAGGAAGTCAAAGCTATCAAACGCAAAGAGAAAGACGTGAAGAAGCTAGACAATGGACATCAAAAAGAGATGCAATTGCTCATGCCATGTTTATAAATTATGATAGGCGAAGGAATGAGGGACTTTAGTGTATTAAGAAACCTTGATAGCTAAATAGATAATGTTTTTTGTTTTTGTTTTTGTTTTTGCTCTTGATATTGCATTATTTCTTCTTCCTGTAGTAGTTATTGGGTAGATCCTTTATGAAAGAAATACTTCTATGGTTTATTATTGTTTTTCTGTTAGCTATGACTGTTCTTCTTTTTTCTCTTTTTATTTGGTATTGGAGAGTTCACAGATTTCTGCTAATTCGTATTTGTTTTCTGTTGAGTATGGCTTGTTCATTATAGTTTATTGACTTGTAACAGTAAATCATGGGGAAAAAAGGAGAGAAGTAGTTTAGGTGGTCAAAACTAATGGAATATTTGATGTTGGAGATTCTAGCTGATGAAGTGAAGCAAGGGAATAAATCGACTAATCAGTTTAAAGCTAGCTCATTCAATCGTGTTGCGAATGCCATTAGCTAACAACTAGGAATGGATTGTTCATCTAAGCATGTGGAGAATCATCTTAAAACTACAAGAAACACTTGGAGTACAATTCAAACTCTACTAAATAAAAGTGGTCTTGGATGGGAAGACAACTTGAAGATGATTACGGCCAGTACCGAAGTCTATGCTGTCCATATTCAGGTAAAATTTGCTTCTTAGCTTATTTTCTTGTTTTCTAATTTGTTTTACCTGGTTCTGGTTTCTTTTCTGAAGTTCTTACTGGTAGTTCTAGTATAATTGAGAAGTAAACTTAGTTTCTTACTGTTCTTTTAAATCGAAGAGTTATATGGATTGCATAATAGATCCCCACGAACTATAGAGGCCCAGGAACTAGTTCTTCAGCCCCGACACTTCTCTTTTAAACATATCGCTATATTAAGCAAGCTGAAAAGCCTTCATGTGTTATTGGGAGCTAATTTTCTTCTAAGCAGTACCATTGGTTTGAGAATCAGAGAATTGGATGAACTACATAGCTTGTATGGATCTGTATCTATTCTAGAGTTGCATAATGTGGTTGATAGAAAGGAAGCTTTGAAGGCAAACGTGAGGGAGAAGAGACACGCTGAGATGTTATAATTGGAATGGAGTGTAAGTACTGCTGACAACTCACAAAACGACAGAGAAATACTTGTTGAGCTACAACCAAATATAAACATAAAAGAACTCCAAATAACTGGAAATAGAGGGACAAGATTTCCAAATTGGCTAGCTGATCATTCGCTTCTTATGCTGATGCAATTGTCTCTAAGCAATTGCAAAGGTTGTGATTCCTTGCCAGCATTAGGACAATTTCCTTCTTTGAAATTCCTTAGTATCAGAGGGATGCATGGAATCATAAAGGTGACTAAGAATTTTGTGGTAATTCATTGCACTTTAACTCTCTTGAGAAGCTTGAATTTTTAGAGATGCTGGAGTGAAAGCAGTGACATGTACTAGGGAATGCAGAATTCCATGCACTTCAGGACCTTACGATTGAAGATTGCCCCAAGTTGATTAGAAAGTTGCCTGAAAATCTTTGCCGTATGACAAGCTTGACAATTTCAGGATGCCCTGAACTCATTTTGGAGACACCTATCCAACTTTCAAATTTGAAAAAGTTTGAAGTTGTTGGTTCTCCTAAGTCGGCGGGGGCGGGGGCGGGGGGGGGGGGGGGTTCTTTTTTATCATGCTGAATTATTTACATTCTAACTTCTGGGAATGAAGCAGATTGATGAACTATCTATTACTGATTACATCTCTCTTACCTCCTTACCTATTAGCAGCCTGCCAAATACTTTGAAGAAAGTAAAGATATCTTCTTGGGTACTCTCCTTAAGTACCATCACTCTGATTTTCAAAAATAACAATTACGAGCCCCTCACATAATAGATGTAGATATGAAAAGACAAGTGTATTGGATAAAACCAAAGAATCTAGCCTTTGTAATTAGATGCTCAAGAAAATAGAATAATTTTTTCATTATTTATATCCCTTTTTTAAATTGGAGTAATCAAAATAATAGATTCATCTCAAATGGAAAACAATGTTTTCTGTTAAGATGAGAATCTAACTCCACTAAGAACCCTGTGCAACATAAGGCTGTGAAAGCCTATAACGAAAGGAGAGTAAATCAGGAAAACTGATTCCACCAAAACAGGTTACAATATACCCCAGGAAAGTTTTTGCTTGGCAACCAAGTACTTGCATTACATGTAAGAAAAGTATGTAAGTTTGTATACCTCCATATTCTGAATCTGAGTACAAATGCCAATTCTTGAGCTCATCCTTTGAACTGAAGTTGAAAATGTATCTTTCACTGCGTGGAATTAGGTCTTCAATGTTTCCCGCGAGTACTACAGGTGAATAAAGTTATTACCAACTACCAGTTATGATAGTTGATAGAATTAAAAGTAATAAAGAAAGACCGCCATTTTACTCACATGATGATTCAATGAAGAATACACTGTTGTTATTTTTTTTTTTTGACCAGGTAAACAAGTTTCAGTACTCACAAGTCCAGTAGTATTCACTGCTATATGTTCGGCAAAAAATTGATCAACAACTGTGGCAGTATGAAAGATTGGTCGGACAGAACGGTTATAAAAATTCTCTTTTTATTTTAATTTTTATAACCGTTGTGTCCGAGCCATCTTGCGCGCACCTCGACATAATCGTTCTTTTTTTTCCTCGGGAATAAAATAAGATTTTTGCTTCCTGTTAGTATTAGAGTAGTTGTTCTATTAAGATTGTTGCTTCCTGTTATGTTATTTTGGGTGTTGAAGTTGATCCGTGGATGTTGTCACGAGGTCTCGAGATCCTCCTCCTCAACACGATAGAAGAGGTAGACTAAAATAGAGAGCCATAGAAGCTCAATAAAAAGAGAGTTCTTATGAACAAAATACACAACCTGCAGGAAGAGTACCTGTAGATAGAATAGCATTACTTAGTTGTATCTGTAGATAAAATACAAAAGTCATTAAGTAAATGTGCAATGAATTAAAAATTGAATTAGGAGAGTACCTGAGTTAAACTTGGAATCATTACTCAATATCCCAGTGAAAGGCGGTTGGTTTTCCATTTTTTCACTACAACTTGATTGCTGCATCTAAAGTAATCTCTATTTTAAATACTAACTCCATATATCTTTATCTCTTCATATTTTTATTTATCTAATGTAATTTCTATTTTAAATACTAACTTCATCTATCTTTATCTATTCACATTTGACGTGTTTCACTCTTATTAAATTTTACTGATCAATCTTATTGATTATCTTTTATTGCTATTATTTCTTCCTCGTTATTTTCGTCATGGCTTCTTTGCTACTGTATAATGTACTAGGCAAGTCTCCTTTACTGTGTTCACCTTTTTTAATTTTGATGCTTGTTATGGTTTGTTTATGTTAGAATAACTCATTCGAATCAAATGGACTTGATACCAAAATTTCTCTAATCTTTGTCTTGTAGGTACATCCCAATCATGATAAGTTCATTAACAAAAAAATTGATATGTTTGACGAAATGTCTTGTGTGTGGGAATGATCGAGCTAGGGGAGATTGTGCTAAGTCATTTGAAGATATAGATTTTGAGTATTTTTCTCAGAAAGATAATGATAATGACATTGAAGGACCATCCACGGAAAAGGATGCGCAAGTGACCGAAACTTCTCAAGTCAAGCCAAGTCGCAAAAGAAAACGTTCTTTTGAGGTGCAAGATGTCATAGGTGATATATCAATTAAATTTGGAGAAGTGGCAACGGCAATTGGTAGGATGGTTGATAGTCTTCATCTAGATATGACAAAGTTGTACGAAGAAGTTATGGCAATGGAAGGTTATGAGGAAGAGTTCCTCGGTGATACTTTTGATTATTTGGTTCAAAGAGACACTTTAGCTAAGGCATTCATGGCAAAAAATTAAAATCTTTGTAAGGTGTGGTTGGAACGATTCAAGCAACAACAATAGTGACACCTATTGATTGGAAGAACTCAGCTTCATAGGGTTTGAAAGCAATTATATTTCACGAACTTTTATTTTTGATAATATATCATGTATTTGCTACCAAACTTGAGTAAATTCCCTAGATGGTCACCCATATTTGGGAAATTGCCTACAAATATCATTTTTGTTTCATTTAGGATAAGAATATCACCCAACTCTTTCTATTTTTCTTAAAATATACTTAGCACCTCAAAAGCCTTCTCTCTCCTACTTGGAATGCCATGTCATTAAATTTTTTTTTTTTTTTATAAATAGATCTATTTAACTTATCAAACTTATTTAACTAAAGTTTTATCCTAATTCTTTTTTTTTTAAATTACACATAATATACTAATCATTAAAGATTAATTTAATTACACTAAAAGCTTGAATTATTTTATTTTATATGTACTTTTCAAAGTTTCTTTTATTTACTTATTTACTTTATCACTTAATACTATTTAAAACTGAAGTACTTATAAAAATTGATAGTAATTTATTTTTCATTTATTTAATTTATATATTAAAGATTCTTAAAATGTAAAAGAAATAAAAATGACGGATTTCATAGTTTAGAGATTAAATTTGTTATTTATATGAGAATAAAAAAAATAAAATTCACTTTTTTGGATTATACAAAAGAATTTTTGGATTAATATAATCCAAAGATATTATATTACCTTTAAATATAGAGTAATAGAGAATAAAAAGTATAATTTGTTATTTAAAAGCATTGATGGCAAACCTACGGTATTTTTTGTTACCAAACAAAATTTAATTAGAAAATTTTAATATGTATTATTACCTGAAAATTTAATTTGGATATAGATTACTTGCAACTTTTTATGTAAGATAATTTTTGATAAATATATAGTGAAAAGATGGTTTTTTTTATTGCAGAATTTTTACAAGTAATTGCCCGTAAATAAATCAAGTAAATCGGTAAGATAAGACATAAAAATTTATAAAAAAAAATTATTATTTTTAATTTAGTTTCTTCACTTTTTTGTGATCATTATATTTATATTTTATTCTATTATACAATTAAACACTAATTTATATCTGTACTTCATTCTAAATCCATCAAAAGTAAAGAATAATTGATTGAGTAGTAATTTAAAAATTCATTTGTAATAGTACTGAAGAAAATATCATTTTGTTAATATTTCTTAAGAAATTTAATTTGTTTCAAGACTACATAATTTTCTTTCCTTCAAAATAGAAGATTTTATTCTTTTATTCTCATATAAATAACAAACTTAATGTCTAAAATATAAAATACATCATTTTATTTCTTTTACATTCTAAGAATTTTAGTATATAAAATAAACGACAAAAAAAAATTATTGTACCAATTCGTATAAGTACTTGTATTTTAAAACTATTAATAAGTGGTGAAATAAATAAGTAGATAAAAGAAACTTTGAAGATTACATATCAAATAAAATAACCAAAACTTTTGATGTAACTAAATTAATCTTCAATCATTAATATATCAGGTGTAATTTAAAAAAAAAAACATTAGGATAAAACTTTAGTTAAATAAGTTCGATAAGTTATACACTTATCAATTTTTTTTTTAATGACATGACATTCCAAGTAGGAAAGAGAAAGATTTTGAGGTGTTAAGTATATTTTAAGAAAAAAAAAGAAAAGTTGGATAAGATTCTTGTCCTAAATAAAATAAAAGTGATATTTGTAGACAATTTCCCAAACATGAATGACCATTCAGGAAATTTACTCTACCAAACTTCTCTCTTTTGTGTATTTAAGGAAATATTGATCTCTCTTTTTGTGTATGTAAGGAAATATTGATTAGGAAGCTTGAATTATTTAATTAGTAGTTGCTTAAATTTTAGTGACTTGTAATATTTTGCTACTCGATATTGATTTTATTTGCTATTCTTAAATTAGTTCCTACAGATTGTTGAGTTGCTAGCGGTAGTGATATTCAAGTTAATTATTAGTAGATAGTTCCAAAAAATATTTTTTCCCTCACCAACTAAATACTAAAAAATATTGTTCTGAAAAATAGTTTTTGCTAACCAACCAAAACACCATAAAATATTTTTCAAAAAATATTTTCCACTCACCAACCAAACATGAGAAAATAAGTAGAAAATGAACTTATTTTCCATGAAAACATTTTCCAAGAAAATATTTTCCATGGAAAACATTTTCCATCATACCAAACGCACCCAAGTACGATTCATTATCTAATATATCTTCCCAAAGCATTAAATTTATCATATTCAAAGGATAATATGATAAAATCATCTCTATCATTTACTGTTTCTTAAGCACTACGCCAATGGAAAAATGGAGAAGTAAAGATGAACGGAGGGAATAACAATTAATGAATAGTTAAACTCTCATTGTGATCATCTAGACACTTCAACTCGACACAAGTGTGTCTCGTGAATACCTTACTTTGAAAATCCACATTCTCTATCTTCAAGTAGGTGCATTCTACGTATGCATTTTCAAAGTTGGGTATTTAATTTACAGGGTCAATATAGACCAAGTTAAGGTGTCCAACTAAACTTTTTCAAAATTAAGATGCTTAATTGCCCGTTAAAGTCAAAGTTAAATTGCCTATATATTATGCTATTTTAGAATTTACACTTGTTCTCATATTACTAACATCAATGGTTAATTGTAGATGATCATCCTTAATTGCCTTGGAGGTAATATATATAATATGGAAGTTGAACTCATTCTTTGAAATGTTTAAGTTGTACTCAAATATGACAAATATAAACAGTCAAGTGATTTAAAGTTATGTATATTATATGAAAGAGTAAAACATTTAGTAATTCCTTAATTATGATCAAATTTGCTACGACATACTTCAACTTTACAAGGGTCCTATTATTTCTTGAACTCAATTTTAGTGTATTATTATCACTCTTTTTAGTTGATGTGGATAGCATTTTAATGTAATAAAGGTGTCAAGTCAGCAGAAAAATGTGATAAAAATGAGCTAAAATTGAGTTCTGGGAGGTAATAAAGGTGTGTCGTATCAACTTTGATCATAATTTGGAGGGGATACTGAATGCTTATCTGTGTATGAAATAAAGTATTTTTAATATACTGAATTTGTTAATTCAGAAAGATCACCAAGGGGCATATATGGTGAATGAGATGGGTGATTCTTTCGCTAAAGGTCTCAGTAAGGTCTCAGTAACTTTGATGGAGAATTTTTTGGTGGGGAGCCTTTTATCTTCGACGAATTTATTCAATGCTAATAGGAATTTAATATATGTGTCTGTTTGTTTAACTTTATACAAGTTTAAGTGCCGACTTGTGTGTACTCAAAGTTGAAAGACATACATGAAAGTTGAAGCTAAGTTAAAGTGCACATTTATGTATTATGCCATATATATATATGTCCTTAGTGCAAGAAGAAATAAGTAGGATATTCGAGGGTGTTTGAATTGACTTATTATAATTGTTTTTGATGAGTAAAGCTGAGGGAGGAAATACTTTTTATGGTGCTTGGAAAAGATAAAAAAGGCAGTACTACTTAATTGAATATAAAGTAATTAATTAATCACAGATTCCCTGAAAAATATAAATATTATTTATGTTTTACACTATTCTAAATTCCATTTCTGAGGATGTAATTGCAAATATCACAACGATAATATACATAGTGTAGTCCTACAAAGTGGGATCTAGAGAACGTAGAGTGAACTCAAGCCTTACTTAGAGGTAGAGAGTTTTTTTTCGATAACCTTCGGTTCAAGAAAAAAATCTCACAATAACCCTAAAAGAGAAATAATGGCAGTACAAGTAACAACAAATCAGCATATAATTGCTGCATTTTTGGTAGAGGCACCTAAGAAAAATCTTTGGCATGTCCCTAGAGGTTATTTGGTTCAATTCTAATTTTAGCGGAGGAAAAATACTATGTGATTTTTTTCTATTTGTCCCTTTTTTCTCTAAACAAAGTAATTTGATACTTCTGTCGACGAAAAGTATCAGGTATCCCATAAAATTAGCTGAGACATGTGTTGTTAACTTGTTATCGACTGTGGAAACAAAAAGTGAACTGGAAAACCTAGACAGTAATGTTTAAACAGAAATACTTTTGAGACAATAGAACTCATTGTGTTTCCTTAGGAAATTTAATTCCCTCACAGTATCCTAGTTATTAGATTAATTATTTCTTCCCAGAATAGAACAGAATTGACCGTGCCCTTGAGAAATTTAATCCCCTCACAATACTCCAGGTAAAATATTATAGTAAAACAACATAACAATGTAATCTCGCAAAGTAAAGTCTAGAGAGGATAAATGTACGTAGACCTTGCCTACCTTGAAGGTAGAGAGGCAATAAATGTATAGTAACATAATGAAATTTCATTCCTCACAAATATATACTTCCTCCGTTTAAAAAAGAATGACCTAGTTTGACTTGACACGGAATTTAAGAAAATAAAGAAGACTTTTGAATTTCGTGGTCCTAAATTAAAGTTAAATCAAATATACCAAAATGTCCTCTAATCTTGTGGTCTTAAACATGTCATGTGGAAAGTTGAAATTAAAGTATTGACAAAAAAGAAAAGAGTTCATTATCAAAAAGAAAAGTAGGTTATTTATTTTTAAACGGAGGGAGTACTATCATATCATCCAAAAGATATCACTCTCGTTGTTGAAAATGCTTCAATACGCATATAATAAACATACACAGATTGAAAAAGAAAAAAACTGTGATATAATTTGGGATGAGAAGTAAAACTTTAGAGAATCCACTACTGAAAAAAAAGTTATTGCGACCACCAAAAGTGACCCCAGATGGTGGTCGCGAAAAAAGCATCACTTGTGATCGTTCTTTTTTTTTTTTCATTTTTTTAAAAATAATTAATGAAAAAAAAATTAATGAAAAACCGACCACATGAAGTAGTAAAGTCTTAGACCCTAGACCCAAATTTATTGACAAGTTGAGTTGCGACAATAGGTCGCCTTCCATTAAACAAAATTCTGCATAAGCAATTGGTAGTCTGACAGAGGTGACCAAAAACAAACTAAACAAGATCATCCATCTTGTGTTAGTTACACATCAATTGATTTAACTAGAGCTGATTAGGTCCAAATGAATTGTTTCAGTTGTGCTGCATCCAGCAATGCTTAAATTATGAGTATGCTTTTCAAATTTTACGTGCACTTTGTATCTCATGCAGATTGAGAATTATAAAAGCACTTTGTTAAAACTTTGTTAAAAGACTTTGGAGAAAAGTATCTCCAAAATTTTATCCAGAAATAATATAGCAGTTTACTTTATTTGATGCATGTAGGAAGCCTTAGAGTAACTGATAAAGTTGTTGTCATGTGACCAGGACCAGGAGGTCACGGGTTTAAGCCTTGGAAACAATCTTTGACAGAAATGTAAAGTAAGACTGCATATAATACACCCTTGAGTTTTATACTCGCTTTTATATAGGGGATTAGTCATCTCCTTTTGTAGATGTTAGTCGATTGGACGAACGACGTTAAATTATTGCGTCTCTTTTGGTGTATTTCTCGTTTGTCTTCTTATTTGGAGTCTTTCGAGGTTTGCTTTGCTAGCGTCCGCATGACACCCACTGGCAGACTTATAATTTAGGAGTCGTGGGTGGTCGTGAGGTTCAAATACATATATTGACACCCAAAGCTTTAAGGTTCCGCATGGAAATCAAAGCAACCAACTATCTTCTTGGTTTCACGTGCACTTTCTTCCATGTTCTACCAATTTTTATACATTTCTTATATAATTATATCTATTCTGCACCAGGTTTAACCGATGCCGGAGCACCACAATTTTCAACCTAGGTCCACCCCTGATATCCATCTACAAGATGTCAGTGTTTGGAGCAACATCTGTTCTTTGAGGCCTGTCTTTTCCCAACATATTGGTTTCAAACAAGGTAATGGTAGGAAGATCTCTTTTGGCAAAGACAAATGGTTGGGACATCCATCTCCCAAAGAACTATTCCCCACTGTACACGACCTAGTTCATAACAGCGAACGCACAGTCGCACAATACAGGGATGGTAACAATATTGGAACACAGTTTTCGAAAGGGATATCAATAATTGGGAGCTTGGTAAAATTGCAGATTTCTATAGTACACTAGTGAAGACCTATTGATAAAGGAACACAGCAAGAGCATATTTACAGTAAAGATATATTATAGTTTGGTCACGAGGGAGTCATATCAGCAACATTTTGGTTTCTGTAAACAAGTTTGGAACTCTAAAGCACCAACGAAACTGCAATGCTTTTATGATTGGCACATGCTAATCTACAACAGGTGCTTTATCTGCAAAGAAGGAGAAGAGTATGTTTACCATTTACTTCTACATTGTACTATCACTACGCAACTGTGGCAGTTTCTCTTTTAACTTTTTGTGCATCAAAATGGGTAACTGCCAGGTACCACATCAGATTTAAGCTCCTGTTTGGTTTGGACATGCATTTAAGCTCCCGTTTGGCCAAACGCTAGCTTACTGTCATGTTGGAACACAAAAGGTCTTTCACAGCAGATCAAGACTTCATGGAATGGAGTACAAGTCGCCATCTGTTGGTGTGTTTGGAAAGAGAGAAAATCTTGAAGATCAAGTCAGATTGCGGTTTGTGGATATTTTTTTTGGTGTAAAAAGGAATGGATAGATGATATTGAAACACTGTTACAGTTCATTGAATCTTTTGTACAGATAGCCAGGATAGTTGAAGGGGAGCCTTGGAGTAACTGGTACCATGTGACTAGGAGGTCACGGGTTCAAGCCTTGGAAACAACCTTTGACAGAAATGCAAGGTAAGGCGGCGTACAATACACCCTTGTGGTAAGTCCTTTCCCTGGACCCTGCGCATAGCGGGAGCTTTGGTGCACCGGGCTGCCCCCCTTTTTTTAGCCAGGATAGTTCTTTTTCTCTTCTCTTTTGTTCCTTTTTGCTGACCTTTGGATGTAACTGCAGCACCTTCATGGTGCTGAAATTTTAACATCTATAATATTTATCATTTCAAAAGAAAAAATACATGCAGGTGTATAATATCCATATGGTGATTAAGAGCCTTTCAATAGAGACTGCAAGTGTTTAACAAGTTAGCCAGATTTTCATGGTTGTATTTTGTGAACAATGAAGAATTTAAATCGTCCCAAGTGTCAGACAGAATTTTGTGTCAAATATTGTCTTACGACAGACACCTTGAAATAATGCAATACAGAATAATGATCTGAGTGTCATTTGAAGCTGTTATCTTCTTACCTCATCCTTCAACTCCATAGTTCAAAACACCATCCAATTGCCCAAACATTCAGGAGAGGGGACCCTGCCAAAGTCTTGGTACCAAAGATATATGACTTGTTCATGAGCCTTTTGTTTTCTTTTAGTGGCGTCCAGGCCAAACTTGGTCACGAGTCTTTCACCTTTCCAACAACGACTGTAATATCATCGAGCTTTCCTCCTGTTCAAGGTTACAGAAACCTTGTCAAGCATGTTTATCAAGAAAATAGCAGAAAGATTAGTAGAAAAAGGTTCATGCTAGTCATGCCTGTTAACTTCATTCCAAAAACTTTCTTCCACCAAGGAACTTCAAATCCCTGATTATCAAAGTAATGCTATAAGTAAGCATCATCGTATACCGTGAAAGATAATGCCTTTTGAGGACAATCGATATACATATTGAATCAGACTAAAAATTTACCCTTGCTCTAGCCTCCACTGAATAGGGGGAGTCGAATTTGATATCCACAGAATGGTTGCGTGCCAAATCAGCTAATGCCTTTGCTAACATTGATACCAAAACACTAAGAGCGTCACAGAATTGAGTCATGGTTTCCAAGCAGAACTTAGATTAAGCAGAAAACAAGTACCAGCATTAGAGACATCATCATGTGTGGTCACAATGGAAATGATCTCTTGGTCGAAAATATTATCAAAGAGGCCATCTGAACCCATTATGATTGTGTCTCCTACTTGCAAATCCACTGTGCTTACCTGTGAAAAGAACATACACACAGACGGGACAAAGAGCACGCTTACTCTAGTAGCCAAATACAACATCACAAAATTTATGCAGTGAGGCGGCAGAAAAGACCCCCTAGGACATGCAGGCTTATTGGACAATGAGTAACAAGATTTCTACCGATATCAAAGTGCTTAGTATCCAAGGAGGTCTTGAAAGCTTTTAGTATAAAATTTTGACAGCTGAAAAAAGATTATAAGGTTTCCTCGTGTATTAACCAAATACCAATAATGACATGGAAGCAAAATAGAAGCAAGTCCATTTTACTCGAAAGATATAGTGTAAAATGATTCACCGTATATAACTTTCCATACTATGGCATCAAGGTACGTTTGAGTAACAGCCTCCGAGCTCAACTGGTACGGGCAGTCAAAATAGTGTTCTAGTGGAAATGTGGAGAAAATCATCTGACCTGCACCCAAATAGGCAATAATGACATCAGATGATATTGAACAAGGAGATTTCTGAAAATCAAAGTCGAACAAAAGAAAAATATGAGTTTGTAGTTTTGTACCTTTACGAATGACTCGTAGTCCACAATCCCCAACACTAGCTATCTTCAAAATCCCATTCTCGAATACAGAAACAATTCTATGTGCCAGATAGAAAGCCATATTCAATGATAATAACCAAGTTCCTCAATCTGGATGACTGTTACCAAGAACAATAGCACTGAAGATAAAGGAACCTACACCGTAGCTGAACCAATAGATGATGTAGCAGCATGGGCTCCCTTTATGAGAATCCGAGGATCATAGTTAACCTGCCAAATTTTGTAAACCATGTCTTGCTAAGATTTTATAACAATTGATTAATCTAGGCCGATTACTTAAACCGAAACAAGGTCACTGTTCGTTAATGTGCTGCGACGCATGAAACTAATGTAAAATTAGAAAGGTTTGTCTTCACAACGTTGGTACCTCTGCATTTCCCACCAAAGAAGAAACATTAGACACCAATTCTCTGGAGAACAGTGCAGGATCCACATCCTTTTCAGCCCAACTGCCAAGAACATTTGATGGAATAAAATGTATGTTAGATATTTATGCAACTCTGAGCTGCAAGAATGTAGGATCAACATATTTGTCATTTGGAGAGAACGCCAGTGCAAATTTGTGGTTAATTTAGTTCACCACTTTAACTGATCTAAGAGCTTCAAATTGGTGATTGCTAAGTGTAAGCGACATAACAGTTGGAATCATAACAGTTCCTTATTAGCTGATAAGGTTAGTCCTGAGAGTTTGTTAATATCCTTTCATTGCATAATCCTCTATTGAGAACCTCATCTATGCACTATTTCTCTATATATGTATGTAATTCTGAATTAAAAGATGAAATTCCAATCCACGTAAATATACCACTCAGAAGTTAAATAATGACACAACATGCTCCTCTTCTTCTACTAAAGGATCCGTTACTCCAGTTTAGTAGTAGTTTCGATCTCGAAACAAAAATAAACGGGAATCTGATGGTATCATTTAGAAGATTCAACTGACGCAATACTGTATTTTAATGTTCATGTTATATCATATAGAGCACAGATGATAAGGAACTACTACAGCGAGCACCATCCTAGTAAACATAAGATGAAAGGGACTGAAACGAAAAGGAGAAGGTTGCACTTGTGTATGACATGTTATAGAAGAAACAGAACATTTTAAAACATAGCTTACACCAATCCATGTTTCTGCCAAGTTTACGGCCAAGTTTGAGAAAAGAAGTTGCCTTATCATATCATTTAAATCATTTTTTCTTTTCACTTATTCATGATCACTATGAGGAAGGTGAGCAAGATTTTGCGTGTCGGTGAACTTAAATCAGTTATACGTTTGTTTCCTCGTTAGTTCAGGACTGAGGCATAGATGATTGATAGATCGATTTGATTGTTACGGGACAGTATCACGCTCAATTTTCTTGCCCACCTAAGAGGAGACTTGCAACTTGGCGAGTACGACTTGTAAGTGGAAACTTGTACAATATGTTAATTAAATGTGGCGCAAGCATGTGACTATAGAATTTTCCAAATAGGAGTTCAGAAAATACTTAAGAAAAAAAAAAGTCAGTCTGGTGCACTAAAACTCTCGCTATGCGTAGGGTCCGGTGAAGGGCTCCACCACAAGGGTGTATTGTACGCAACCTTACCTTGCGTTTCTGCCGGAGGCTATTTCCAAGGCCTGAACCCGTGACCTCCTGACCTCTTGGTCACATGGCAGCAACTTTACCAGTAACTCCAAGGCTCCCCTTCAGAGTCCAGAAGTCCTAAACCTCCTAAATCACAGGTAGAAAGAAGTCGAGAACACCAGAACTATACATGTAGCTGTTTCACATCCAACTTTTCTAGTGAGGTAAAAGGCCAGACTAGCATATATACGAAGTTCATACTTTAGTCGTCCCAAACACAAAGACGTGTTCAGAGTAACAAATTTAAAGAATACTATGTTTTTTTTGTATAATACTACAAACCAATTCCTTAAAAGATGTACACATTTAGAAATTACACAAGTCTTCATAGTTAAATATAGTTTTAACATATGTTCACTAAAATTCTGCCAAAGGGTCATTGATAAATAAAACAACATGTTTTTGCAAACTGAGGAAGTCCATCTTCAAAAGAAAATATAATCAAACATCTCACCTGGAAACACCATCAGCAACAACAATCACTTTCCCATTATCACTGCTCACAAAGAATGCATCTTCTCCACCTTTCTCGACCTTCAAAATAGAAATACAACACCGGCAACGGTGGATGTATAGTTAACGAAATACTCTCCATGTTCCACATTTTATACGACTCTTTCCTTTTTCGTATGTTCCAAATAACATGCCCTTATAACTAATAGAAATGTTAAGTGTTATGGCATGTAGACCAGGGGCTGTTGCAGGCTTATATATATATGAGTTCATTAGAAACGAATAGCTTTTGCCCAAACCTTATATATGCTTCAAATCAAGTTACTAGCACCTTATGTCGTTGTCCTAGAATTCAGAACCCATAATAAAGTTCACATCCTTTCGTTTAATACCAAAACATTTAAGATTAATTTTGGTATGTTCCACAAGTCTTTTTTAAAGAAAGCTCCACACCCAATCAAACTTAGCCATATGAAATAAATGAGAAGTAGTGTTACTCATATTTTATCAACAATATGCATTACTACTTACCTTGTTGGGATGTGGAATTAGGTACATTCCAACACTTAATGACATCTCTTGCCTGCAACCAAACAGATGCGGATACACAATAACCATTGGTTCTCCGGGACAATGGATACAACAACAACAACAAATCGAGGGTAATCTCATAGGTAAGGTTCGGGGATGGTAGAGCGTACAAAGACCTTACCCCTACCTTGAGAAGGCAGAGAGTTTGTTTCCGCTAGATCCACGTTTGAATGAAGATTGAAAAAGTGGCAGCACTAACAAGCAAAAACAACAGCAAGAAAATAAGATATTGAGGAGGCTAACAATCTATTTGGATTGTTGTTACATATTGTTTTCATAATGTGTCGTATTCTATGTATTGTATTGTATTATATCATACTGTATTGTTTTAACGAATACCATATTTGGATATATTTTATCGATTTCCATCATCACATAGTGCCACACATTAATAATCATAGTTCGAAAAACAAACTTACAAGAAAAGTAAGGTATAGGGTAGAGCTACTATTAAAGATAGACTAAAGAGTAAAATAGGATTATTAAATACTAAATAAATGCAACATAAAGGGAAAAAAAAGTAACAACGAAATTATACCAAATTGGTCGTTACACAAAATGGGACGTACCTACCGATGGATTTAACGATTTGATACAATAAACAAACATTGTACTTAAACTAACAACACAATACAATAGTTAACAACCATCCAAACAAGCTGTAAAGAATAACAGGTAAACAAAGCAACTAAGATAAAGATACTGTATAATTTCTTTACTACTTGATAATTTGCTCCTTTATTACGTCTTTTTCTAGACTGTTTTTGTCTTGAGCCGGGGGTCTACCAAACCGTCTCTCTACCTCACCTCTGAGGTAGTGGTATGGACTGTGTACACTTTACCCTTCCCCGACCACACTTTTTTAAGATTACACTCGGTATGTTATTGTTGTTGTATTACTTTGTAAGATTACTGGTTAAGCAAACTAAAAATTAAAACTATTGTGAGTTTTTTTTTCTGGTTTACCTAGTAGGAGGAGCAGATGACATCTCTTGCCTGCAAATAAAAAAATGCAGACACACAATAACTATTAGTTCTTTGGGACAATGATAATAATTACAACAATAAAAAATCCAGTGATTAGGGTAATCACGCAGGTGGTGTACGAAAGCGGAGTGTGCACAGGGGCAAATTTATAAGTAAAATTTGAGGCATGTGAACTATTGACACGAAAATGACCATTAAATTTTAATTTCATTTAATAGTCATTTGCTAAAAACTTTATACAACAGTGATACAAATCCGATACATATTTTATACAGATATATAGAAGGGGAGCCTTGAAGTAACTGGTCAAGTTGCTATTATGTGACCCGAAGGTCAAGGATTCAAGACTTGAAAACAGCCTCTGGAAGAAATGCAAGACTGCGTACAATACACCCACAGGTAAAGTTGCTATTATGTGACCCGGAGGTCAAGGGTTCAAGTCTTGAAAATAGCATTCTGCAAGAAATGCAAGACTGCGTACAATACACCCTTGTGGTGGTGTCCTCCGGATCTTGTACATATCGGGAGCTTTAGTGCACGGGGCTGCCCTTTCTTTTATCTTATATAGGTATATATTCTATACAAATACAATTTTAATATGCATCTTATATTCTACGCACATAATATTAAAAAAATGCATATTATATATAATAATGATACAATTTCTATCCCTAAATTCGCTACTCTTTTCCTTTACGAACTGTATCAGCATGATATATGGATTGTATCAGCATGGTATATGAACTGACTGCTCTACGTCCAATGGCTCAAACATGGGCCAATTGTTATCATAACACCCATGCTACAACAAGTCTAAATGTTGCACATAGTTAAATGCTGAGTTATTTACCTAGAAGAGTAGTGGTGAACTTATAGCATAAATAATAGGAAAGGTGAATTCATGTTCTAGTAAAACTAGTTGTTTTTATGTATATCTACTGTGTTTTAAAATTGGTTGTATTATATCGAACTATGGTCAAAGTTGCTACGATACACTCCAACCAACTTCATAGGCTTCTATTACCCCCTCCCTCGAACTCAATTTTAGTACATTTATGTCAACCTTTTGTGCTGACGTGGCACCTTTATTATATCAAATGAGGTCCACGTCAGCTAAAAAGGTTGACAAAAAGTGTCACGTCAGCTAAAAAATATGACAAAAATACGTTAAACATTTTGTTCATGAGGTAATAGAACTCTCGTAAAGTTAGAGTGCGTTGTAGCAAATTTGATCATAGTTCAGGAATACTAGATGCTTTACTCTATAATATTATGTGTTGGTTGCTATGCTAGTATATTAATGGTAAAATATTAAAGATAAGTGTTCAGTATCCTCCCGAACTATGATCAAAGTTGCTACGACACACTCCAACTAACTTCACAGGGTTCTATTACCCCCTCTCCCAAACTCAATTTTAGCGCATTTTTATCACCTTTTGTGCTGACATGGCATCTTTATTATATAAAATAAGGTCCATGTCAGCTAAAAAGGTTTGTAGCAAATTTGATCATAGTTCAGGAATACTAGATGTTTTACTCTATAATATTATGTGTTGGTTACTATGCTAGTAAATTAATGATATAATATTAAAGATAAGCGTTCAGTATCCTCCCGAACTATGGTCAAAGTTGCTACGATACACTCCAACCAACTTCACAGGGGTCTATTACCCCTCTCCCAAACTCGATTTTAGCGCATTTCTGTCGCCCTTTTGTACCGACATAACACTTTTATTATATAAAATAAGGTCTACGTCAAAGGTCCCACGTAGCTAAAAAGATTGACAAAAATACGCTAAAATTTAGTTCGGGGTAATAGAACTCTCGTAAAGTTGGAGTGTATTATAACAAATTTAGTCATAATTCAAGATGTACTAGATGTTTTACTTTAGAATACTAGTATTATGTGGTGGTTACTATGCTAGTTGAATGTTGAATTATTTACCTAGTAGGAGTCGCAGAATCTGATGGAGAACAACGAAGTTTCCTCTTTGAGCTAATATTTTGGGGATAAGTTGAATAGAGAAAGTGTTGATGAGGAGAAACTGAGGGCTTGAAAATGGAAATCGCCATGTTTTTTTTTTTCCCTCTACAGAGTACAGTATTGGCTAACTGTTAAAATGAAAATAGGATTTCTTTTGGGGGATATGGGTATGTCATTTGGCCACGTTTGGCTCATTAGGATTTTGCATTTCTATCTGCACCAAATATACTCTCTTCGCCTCATTTTATGTGTGGTCATTTTTTTTTCTTATTTGATAATTATTTAATGATCCCAATTTATCCTTAGTATGTCTTACTTATTAAGAAAAGACAACTAAAAAGTAAATATTAAAATAATTTTAAGAGGAGCAATTTTTTTAACTTTACAAAGTCATCACTTATTTCTTATACTTTGTACTCAGTCAAATAACGACACATAAAATAAGACGGAGGAAGTATCATTTATCATCAGAGGCAAGACTTAAGTTAAAAAATGAGATGTTTCGACAACTATTAAATTCGATACAAAATAAATATAAATATAAATATAAATATATAAAATTAATATAAAATGAAAAAAAGTCTCCATGAAATCAATAAGTGGGGCTTTAATTTTGAGTGGAACCGGAAAGCGTTGGATGTTAATATGTGTGTTTAAGGATTGAATTTATTCTTATTGACATACTTTAGGGTCTGATCTCAAAGTATGATGGAGGTATGTTTAGTCAATTTTTCAACATAGAGGGATAAATCTGGCCCTAAAATATAACAACGAGGATAAATTTACTGAAATTTTAACAAAAAAAGTACTTAAAAGCATTTTTTTATCAAACACACTAATAACTTTTTTTTCAGTTTCAACACTTTTATCCAAACACATAACTGCTTATTTTTAAAATAAGTTCAGTACTTTCAAAAGTACCTTTTAAAAGTCATTTTTTTTCAACTTATCCAAACTGGCTCTTAATCCTAAGTATGACTAAGAATACATTTAGCCAATTTTAAAATTAGAGAAGCAAATTTGACCTTTTTCTAGCTGTGTAATGTGTTACAATTCGACGGAATCCATTCATGACCCCCAAGTTGCCACCAACTTTCACTTAACACACTTTGACCGAGACTTGTTCATTCTATTTTTCTTTATACATAATATTTAAAGGGCAAAATTTAGAAATAGCATACTTAATTCCTTAATTATATGTTTCATAGCAATACTTTCATAATTATATAATATAACAAAATATATTTTATATTTTTGTAAACTGTTGTTATAAAAATATAAATACAACTGTTTTTACTGTCCATAATTAATTGATTTTACTATGGTAATATTTCCTTAAATTAACTGTTAAAGATTACAATTTCATTAAAAGCTCATCAATCATGCCTTTTTCGTTTTATGCTAACAACCCTATTCAATTTCAAAAAACAGTTTCATAAAACGTGATCCTGCATAAAAAAAAATTTAAATGAAGTTGAATCTACAATTTATCCCTAATCGAATGATCAAATTCAGTTGTATTTGTTGTTGTTTGAAATCAGTTTGACCAATCACTTTCTTTTACTTCAACGATCAACTTTATCTTCTTCTGAATAAAATTTCGAAATTCAACTTTCAGTTGAAAGTTCATGCTTAACTGTTGTTGAAGGTATTAAATTTTTTTTTTTTTTTTGTGATTCTAATTTATTTTCGGAAGTTTCTTTTTTTTGTTATTTTGATAGTTTTTTCTATTAATCTAATTGTGATGCTCTGTTCAAATTTTTCACGTCGTCATAAAATCGTTTATGAATATATTCTAAACAAATTGTGACTTAAAGTATATGCAATTGTAATTTGAACTCCTAGAACAAAAAAGATCAAATTCAGATTTTCAAACTGATCAAATTCTATTTTTTTGTATTTTTTCTTGTCAGAATTTGAGAGTATAACTGTATATATGAAAAGAGCTTTTATATATAATTTAGGCACAATACATAAATATAACCCTAAACTTGACACCAAATTATAACTTTGACCTTAAACTTTGACAGTGCACAAATATGACCTTTAACTATTCAAAACTGCACAAATATGATCTTTAACTATTCAAAACTGCACAAATATGACCTTTAAATGATTTTTCACTATTATTTTCGGCTCAAAGATGAAAATGACATCTAATTTCTTTTGTCATTGTGGAAAAAGAGAACGATTGAAGATTTATTAATTAGATGTGTCAGTCTCTTACGAAAAAATAGCGCGAGTATGTATATATATTATAAAGCAGAGGACGAATTTATGTTATATAATATATCTAAATATAATTTATTTAAATATTAAATTAAAGATGAAACTATACTAATAATAATAAAAAAATATAGTTTTAATAAAACGTTATTAAATTAATGTTATTAAGGACAGTAGTACTAGTATATTAAATTAACGTTATTATAATGTTATTAAATTAACGTTATCAAAATGTTATTAAATTAACGCAGGGGCGAACCTACGTGGTTTTCATTGGGTTCACCCGAACCCCCTCGGTAAAAAAATTACGTTGTATATATAAGGTAGAAAATCTATATTTATGTACGTATATTAATGTTGAACCACATGAAACAAGATACTTAGATAGCCCAGTGGTGTTATTTGCTCTTCTTGGGCGCTTCCTTCAGCCTACTGCACGAGTTCGATCCCTGCTAGTGACTTTTTTTTTAATAAAAAAAAAGCTAGGTGCTGCTGCTGTATAAATAAATAAAATAATAATAATAATAATAATAATAATAATAACAATAATAATAAAAACGACGCCGTTTTAACACAAAAAATAAAACTTTGACAGTGCACAAATATGACCTTTAACTATTTAAAACTGCACAAATATGACCTCCCTCCATGTTAGCCCTTTTAATGACGTGGCACCATGTGATTGGATGATCTTTCCACATAGACGCGAGTGAAATTTACGTAAGGGGGTTGCAAAATCAGAGGTCATATTTGTTCAGGTTTTGAATAGTTAAAGGTCCTATTTGTGCACTATCAAAGTTTAAGGTCAAAGTTATAATTTGATGTCAAGTTTAGGGTCATATTTATGTATTATGCCTATAATTTAGTTGTGTTCGAATCTGAAAGTTCTGTATTCGACTGTATTTAACGTTGAACACATACTTTGTCATTGTAGTTAGACTGGAATAAATGTATTTTTTAGTGTTGTTGTTGAGTGCTATGAACTGATAGAACAAAAAACTGATAGACATCAGTTTTATCAAGCTGATGAAATTCTATTTTTTTTTTGAAGTTTTGCTTGACGAAATTCGAGCTGCTAAAAACTTTTGTTGTGTTTGCTTTTTAAGTTTAACAAATGTTGTGTTAATATATTTTCGATTATAGTTGTTGGCTGTGTAACTTACTTTACGTTTATAACTGAAATAATGTATTTTAATTTTTCTTTTGAAAAGTATTTGTTGTAACAATTAAAATCTTACAAATATGTATATTTGTGAATTTGAGGTTCAATCAGTTGGAAATGGGAAGCATAATACTAGTTCTCGTGAAGCATTCTGAAAGGTGAACGTATGAAAAAAACTACGAAGAGTACGTCACTGATGCTATACTATTGAGCACAACAACATTATTCAATGAGCTGCAAGATGTTTTGGCATCACACTTAAATGTGAACTTAACCAGCAAACGTATTCTAGTAGAATATCAAATCACTGGTAATGCAGGGCAAATACCAATACAAAACGATATGGTTTTGAAGGTGTTTATTTTACAGAAAAAAGAGATACAAGACATGAATTGTCTTCCTTTATATGTAAGTATTTTGGAGAAAGTTGTAGGGAGCAGCTTTGCAAGTTCATCTGTGTACACTGTTGAAAGAAGAGACGACGTTAACAATATGCAAACAGTGTTAAATACATCTAATGAAAGATCTTTGGTGGCTTCTGAAAATACAACAGCCTTAGATGTATTTGAGATGGATATGATTCAGGTGATTATATCAGACCCACATCACAAACATATTGAGGAAGACCAGGTTTACTTGACGAAAAAGATTTTTAAGTCGGTCATAAAGTATTATACAATTAGGGAGAAATTTCAAACGCGAAGTGAAAGGTCAAGTAAGAAATGGTACGTACATTCTAAGCTATTTTCTTCATATTTAAAATGATTTTGGATATGTATTTTGATAGTGTTAAAATATCTTAGATGCAGTTATACATTGGTTTGCAAATTAGGGAACTGTGATTTTTTATATCGTGCATCTGGTATGGGAGATTCTGGTATGTTTAGAATAAGAGAATTCATAGCTCAACATACTTGCCCGATGAAGGACAAGGTCTATCCAAAGGTACATGCTACTAGTATGTTGATAGGTGGTATTGTTAAACAAAAATTCAAAAATCACAAACGAAAATACAGTGTGACCGAAATAAAAAATGACATGAAGAAAGATTTTGGTATGTATTTGACATACACTTAATCTTGAAGGGCCAAGAAAAAAGCGTTAGAAGAGTTGAGGGGTAAGCCATCAGCATTTTATGGGAAATTACCATCCTACTTATAGATGTTGAACAATACCTATCCCGAGTCACATAGAAGAATGAAGAAGACGGATGAGAATCAGTTCTTGTATGTATTTATAACTCTTCATGCATTCATTAAAGGAATCGATTATTGTAGACCTGTCATAGTTGTTGATGGTAGCCATCTGAGAGAAATGTATACTGGGACATTTGTAACTGCATGTACGATGGATGGAGCAGGTAAGTATCATTTTATTTTATATTTACATTGTACACCTGGTCATATGTTTATATGCATTTATGCATATACCTTGATAATACAAATTTGTTTCTGATAAATACACATCTATATAAAAATACATATATTTTCCAAGTTTCATGAATGAAAACATGTATAACTGATAATGTTTGTTTGTGATGTACATTGACATGTTAGTATATGTAATTGATACTATTTCTTTGGTAAAATATACGGTTTTTTGGATCTGTATTTTTAAGAAATATATATGCAGTTACTATATATATTTATATCTGAATGTCTAAAATGTATTTATAAATACAAGTCATATATTCCCTTTGGAATATGGTGTGCTTGATTCTGAAAATGATGCATCTTGGACTTGGTTCTTTGAGAATCTAAAAGAAGCATACGGAGAAAGATAAAATATGTATGTTGTATCTGATCTGAATTCAAGCATCATAAAGGTTGTTGGTGATGTGTACAATGATGTTCCGCATTATACATGTATGTGGCATCTATGGGGGAGTGTGAAAAAACTTTACAGAGTCACATGATGCATTATCGGAGATCTTTTATACAATTACCAAAGCATATTCAAAGTCAAAATTCCACATGTTAATGGAAAAGGTTGCAGCAGTTGATATTAGGGTGAAGAAATATTTGGAATTGGCTGGTTACGATAAGTGGGCTCGGTCCTATGCAACAGTTCACTGAGGATGGACTATGACTTCAAACATTGCAGAGTCAATAAATGGAGTACTTGTATCAACTAGAGAATTGCTACTTTATGATTTTCTTGAGGAAGTTCGATTGCTGTTTGCAAAATGGAATTGCGAAAATAGGCAGGAGGCTTCACATTCATTCACAACACTCATTGAAAAATTTAATGACATACTCAAAGAGAACGAGGGTTTGTATACTCGTATGATGGTATGATCTTTTAGATTTGTGGAATTTATAATTATGAAAACATAAGTAAGAGAATTACTTCCACTCAGTTCTAAATTAATGAAAAACATATACAACATTAACAAAAAGAACATTAAAAAACATATTATGTATTCTGCATATGTATTTTTTGTATTGAAAATCTTAACTCTGCATATGTATTTAGAAGCTCAATAAATATGATGTATTCTGCATATGTATTTTTAATGCAAAATCTGAACACTGCATATGCATTAATGTCTATAAATATATTAAAAAATATTTGTATTAATAAATTGAAATATTTTTGTAATTTGTTTGTATTAAATACATATGTAAATGTCTACTGGTGTAGAAAAAATATATATGTTTGTGTGGTTACAGCATATCAGAAAATATGATTTGCATCATTTTGTAGCAATGCATTTACATATTTCTTTTATATTTTTTTATATCAGGTTGTACCAGCCATAGAATATATGTACGTGGTGCACGACAAATAAAAGCACTTCATCGTTTGCCTCAAGGAAAGAACGTGCTCATGTAATGCATTTTAATTCGATGAGATATCATGTGCACATGCTTGTACAGTGTTGGACAACAAGAATTTTCAGAAGGGGTCATATTGTTGTGATTTTTATAGGCTGTAATACCCCGCATGTTTCGCATCCTGTGATTCATACTTAAGTACATGACTTACAATAAATATCCTAGTGATAGGATAGCTTATGATCCATTAAGCATGTTCATATGAGTCACTTAAGGTAATACAAGGTAAGAGTTTTTGAATCCATCAAGTTTTAGTGTTCGATTTTGCAAGGGTCATCTTTGAATGAGTATAACTCGATGTTAATGTGGTATTTTGGCTGATTTAGACCCACCAAATTGTAGAAAATCGAATTAGCTTTCCAACGATGCCAATTTCGCCTTAATCCAATACTCGAGAGAAAATTTATGCCCATTTTCGTGAGAGACAGTAAGCATAGGCGATTGGTTGGGCGCCGCCCAACCCAAGCATAGGCGATCACTTGGGCGCCACCTAAGTAAATTTTAGGTGTCAAAAACACTTCGTCTTAAGTTATTTTAAAGGTAATTAAGTCTTTAAATACTCCTTACACGTCCCTAAACTTAACCCTACGAAATATATATCTTCTAAACATACTGCAACCCTATTTTCATCTCAAAGCTCATCATCCAAGAGCACTAAAGGAGAAAAACAACTAGGGTTGCATAATTAAGCTTGAAGATCCGATTTCAAGAAAATTCCTCCGTCAATCATCAATAATCTTCCTTCTAAGGTATGCGTAGTGTTCATCCACGGATTCCTTTCGTCCGTGGAGTTCAAGAATCAATCTTTAAAATACAAAAGCATGGTTGATTGTTGTGATATGATCATACCCATGTTGATGCTTGTTTGTTTTCCTCTTTTTCATTATAAAGTATGATTTCTATATTGTTGGGTGTTGATGATCATGTTGTTGATATTGGGTGATTCCCAAGATGGAATTTTTATATGTTTTTGTGAATTCATGATATCATATGAGTTGGAAACATATAAATTTGGTTGTTCATGATGTATAATTTGATGAATTCACCTATTCTTAAGAAGTGCATGTAAGGTGTTTGATAAAATGCCTAAGGAACTAGAAATCATGTAATATAGCTAAATTGTGACTAAGTGAAGGATTCATGATATGCCCTTACGTTCCAACGACTTCTATGTTGATAATGTGCCTTGTAAATGTTGTTGGAATACTCATGAACTATTCTTATGAGATTATGCTATGTTTACTTGCAAATCCTACTTATGAACAAGATGTATGATAACCATACAATTCACATGAACTTCCATGCTATTAGTATGTGTTGCCAATATGATTATGCAACGAACATGATATTAAGATTGTTCAAGTACTTCCATGTGATATGAAATCATTTCCATACAATACATTGTTGATAACCATGCATAGTATGAGATCCCTACTTATGATATTGTAAATTATGGACTCTACTCTTATGATCTAGTCAGTCATGTGTGTCAGTTTCCTTCCATCGAGTCCTGGGGGTACTTGTACCCGAAAACTATAGTTGTGTGCCTAGATCCATGTCATGTTTCACGATATCCGAACTCAAGCTATGATTCCATAGACTTCAGTCAGTAATGTGACTCAGGAAAACCTCATATTCTTAGTTAGTTGTCAGATATCAGTAACATTCCGCCATTCAATGGAATTCAGTAAGATTAAGCCATGCACAGTCAGTTATTCATGTCCAGTCCCTCCAGATGGGAGTATAGGTTAGCACTGAGTGAACCCAAGGATGGGAACTCACTCGCCAGTTCAGGGTGTGATTCTTAGTAGCAATCCTTGTGTTCCAGAACAACGTAGCCAACGTAGGTTGAGACATCTTAACCCGTCAGCTTAGGGTTGATGAGGTGGCTTAACCCGTCAATTTAGGGTTCCCACTATTCTCATTGAGTACCCGCCAGATAAGGGTCACTCACAGGCTGTCCTTACCCGTGGCACGGTATTGACACCCCTCCAGTCAGGGCAGAGATTGAACCCCAGCTTAGCCATAACGGCATACATGGGGCATGTTGGTTAAACACTACTTCCCACAGTTTCAGTATCATTCTCAGTGAAATAACTCAGGACGTTCTTCAGATTTCAGCATATACAGGACTGTCAGATATAGTCGTCCATGTTATCAGTTTCAGTATCAGTCTCAGTAAAAGAACTAAGGGCGTTCTTCAGATTTTAGTATATAGAGGACTGTCAGATATAGTCATCCATGTTATCAGTTTTAGTATCAGTCAGGATAGTTATAAGCAAACCATGTATTAGCTTACAAGTCATGCTATCACGTATCCATAGTCCCAGTTTCTATATATGTGTGTTTGTACTCCTACGTTCATATTAGTCTGTCAGTGTTGTTCATGCATGAAACCCTTTATGTTCAGCCTACCTTCCTCGTATACTCAGTACTCCAGTTGTACTGACGCATTTGCGCTATGGTTCTTTCTTTTCGTGTTACACCATAGGTTCTGAGACACGAGCTCCAACCCAGCAGTAGCGGTAGCATTCCAGTCGCAGAGACACAGTGAGTCCTCATTGATTCGAGGACAATATGATTTGATTGATTTATTTATTCTTCAGTTCAGTTTTACGGAGTTAGCTGGAGACATGTTCCTTCAACTCCTTATTCAGACAGTTTAGAGGCTTTCAGATTTACTTTCAGATTTACATTTAGATTTAGTTATTTTGGGTATTTTCGCCCACATGATTGTATTCAGTTGAACCTTATGGCCTTACAGTTCCATGTATTTCGTATCATTATATTATGATTTGCAGTATACAGGTATAGATATCAGTCATGGGTTAGCTTGTGGTCCCTCAGGGTCATGAGTACCGTGTAGCATTCCGGTTCAGCAAATCGGGGTGTTACATAAGACCAAAACTGTGTTGAAGACATATGATGTTCCAATCTATACTTTACCATACAAAGATGACTGGATAATTTGTAACGACCCATTTCCAATCTATCCTTTACTAAATTATTCATAATAAATTCATTCCTCAATATTAATTTGGGTCCAAATTAGCCAATATTTTATTTATTGTGTCACCTTAAACTTTTTGACGAAGATTTTAGCCTTTAGATGTTTCTAGATAGACTCAATACCAGTGAATTTAATTATTTATAAGTGATAATATTAATACTTTATTTTGAAATTTCTTTAGATGTGAATTAAGGTTGTACAATATCTGTAACACAAAGTTAAGTATAAAACTTTCTTTTCGATACAGTTTTGATATGGGTTTCTATTAGGGACAACTTTAAATGATCATATCTCTTAGAATATAAGGATTTAAGAAACCTATAACATATCAAATTAAAGATCGCTGAGTCTTCTTTTCAACACAACAAACCGTTCCTCAATCCGAATTCAGAGTAAAAAGTTATGACTGTTTTACGGAGCACTGTCGGGGTTGAAACGGGATTTCGCTGTAGCGAAAATTTTGATTGAATTTAAATAACTCCAGCCGTTTTTTAGGTCTAAAACCCCCGAATTTCATTCTCCAACCCTAAGAGGTAATTTCTTAAAGCTTAAGGTGAAATTCCTTCATTGAGGTAAGTTTGTTTCATTATTTTTTTCGTCTTTTAATCCTTTAACATCTTACAATCCCTAGAAAGACCTCCAATGGTGGGATCGTTTTGGAAAATACTCATGGGTGGTTTTAATATGTCATAGATCTGATTCTATACTATAAATTAAAGATTCCTAACATGGATTTCATAAACTAGATTATGAATTTTGATGGTTAGGAACTTTGAATTTCGTAAAGATGAGACCTTTAGCATAAAAACTCCATTAATGGAGATGAGTTATGCTTGAAAGAGCTAATTAATGACTAACTGACATTGGGGAATGATATAGACCTTGAATTAATGATAGAATTAGTGAGTTTGAATTCCCAAGTTATTTGTTTGAAGAGTAATTGTTTAATTACTCTTATAATTGCTTGATTTTTAGATGGTTGATTATTCCAAGGCATGAACAAAAAGAAATATCATTATTATTGCGGCTTGCTTCATTCAAAACCTTGGCGTTCAGGTAGGCTAGGTTTAATGAGTAAAAGATTATGTTATTTTATATTTTCATAATTTAGAATTGATGGGAGAAAGCATGTCTAGGTCTGCGGGCATGGAGTTGAGGTGGGTAAAGACACGAGTACTTAACTTTAATCCCAGAAATTATATTATTGATTGATTATGTGATAATTATAATATTATGTGTTATGTGCCCAAAAAGAGATTGTTGTAAATGTAGTATATGAACATGGTATTCTTTTTAGTTGTTTTAGTGATAAACCTAGTTGAGTTGTAATGGTATTAGGTTGTATATATTGTGCAATAATATGATGAGGAGAATTATGTTAAGATCGAATATTGATGGGCATAGTAATATCTAAGGGATAGATGACTTGAATTAGTGTGATGATTGTATTATGTGAAAAGCGGTAGAGGATAATGATATTTAAGAAGATAATTACATTGTTAATAATTAATGAGTAATTAAGGCTCCAATAGTGACTTGTATACGTAAGAATTAAATAGTAATTTATGTTATGATATTCTTGTTTTGATATTGATAAAAATACTATATCTATTTGATGCCCATGAGAGGCTAAATTGGTGATAATGATGTGGCTTGTTTGAAAATGATAACTCCTTAAAGTAATGATATGAATACTTTTTGATTGGTATTCTGACATGCTTGATATTGTTGATATTTGGATTGTTAATGCGTGTATAAAGGATTATTGAAAATTTACTTGATGGAATTATCTTATGACTTTAAATGTACTTGGAAACTTGGTACATTGTATTGTAAGCTATGAGGTTGTGTAAATTTGATATTATAATACTTGTTTATATTGGATCGGGTACCACGCCGGTACGGATATGTATATGTTGGATCGGGTACCACTCCGGTACGGATGTGTATATGTTGGATCGGGTACCACACTGGTATGGATATATATATGTTGGATTGGGTACCATGCCAGTATGGATATGTATATGTTGGATCGGGTACCACACCGGTACGGATATGTATATGCTGGATCAGGTACCACACCGGTACGGATATGTATATGTTGGATCGGGTACCATGTCGATACAGATATGTATATTTTGGATCAGGTACCACGCCGGTATAGATATGTATATGTTAGATTGGGTACTACGCCGGTATGAATATGCATATATTGGATCGGGTACCACGACGGTACGGTACATGAACATAGATTGTTCCCTGCAGGTCATGACTATTTGGACAAAAATAAGTCCCATAGCATGTGTGTACATATTTGTGTTGAGTCTGTAGATGTTTATAGTATGGTTGATACTCATGATGGTTATGTTGCTTGTTTGTGAGCGCTGTTTGATTTATTATCGTTGTATTGTTGATTCATTGGTTATTTGATTATGTGATATGTATTTGAAAAAGTGAAACTTTGTACTTACTTATTTGTTGGTTGACTTGCTTCATTTATACGTATTTTAATCGTAGCTTACCAGAATGACTAGTTATCATTCTTTAATATTATAATAGAGCATTTGGTTGTTAGCCCGAGAGTTTAATATGAGTTGTGTATGATTACGGGTTTGTTCCTGTGAATATGAGTAATGAAAAAGATAAGGTGAATAAAGAGGAATAGTGAGGTAAGATAAGGTGAATAAAGAGGAATAGTGATGTATTAGCATTGAATTGTGGTTGATGGTGTGAACTAATGAGGCTAGAGTATGTTAGTAGCGAATAAAATATTGATGGAGTTGAAAGAGTAGTTGGATGTTGTAACTTATATAGGTAAAGTAATAATATTATTACAACCTTAGTTGAATTATATTCCATTAAAGATGTCATGATTTACTTTTCTTAATTTTATTTTATGATTATATGGACTAATACGGTCGGCTGATGATGCCTACCGGTATGTGTGGTTGTACTTATCCTACTCTTTTACATTTCTTTTTGGGGTGTAGACTGGATGCAGGTTAGTTTGCAGTTACTAGATGGATGACGATATTCAGCTCTAACTTCTGCACTTTCTCCTGGCAGATGTTAGAGTCCTTGTAATATTTATTTTACTGTCAGTCTATGTTGTAATAGGTAGCTCTTGTACATATCTGGCCAAGTCCTAGGAGAGTGAAGGACATTTGTAAGAAGTTTTTGAAGAAATTAATTTAGTAGTATTTAATTTATTTATTATATTTATTCCAGTATTTTCTTAAAAACAGAAGTCTTCCGCATTTTTTTAGTTAGGTAAGAAGGGTTCTCCTAGCTACTTAGAATAACTTAGGTGCCCACACAATTTGTTAATCTGAGTTGTGACATAATTTCAACTATCATACTTGGTGAAATAGTACTGCCTCCGAAGTACAAACGCCCTCCAAGAAGACTTGCCAAAAAGGGTCGTGGAAAATAGAAACGGGATATGTTTGGAAAGAAGAACATCGACTCATGCAATGGTTGTGGGGCTAAGGGTCACAATAGGTATTCTTGTAGGACATATCGAAAATGATACATTTGTTCTTCCGTATTATTTCTTACAACTATTTTTTTATTTTTTTATATGAATGAACACAATTTTTTTGGGTTAAGACATTTATGCATCAGTTGATTTCTGAACTCTTTCAAATTTGAGTATTGTATTTGTATTTGTTGCAGAATCTGAACACTACATATGTTTTTTGAATATAAATTTCATATGTATTTTTAATACTATATATGTATTTTTAACACTCATATGTATTTTTTACCCATTACAACTCAAAATCATATCTGAATTTTGTTAAATCTGAAAACTGTAATTGTCTATTTTGGCAAAATATGAAGACTATACATATGATGTAAACTTCATCTGTATTTTGAATGCAATGTACGAACTCTGCAAATGTATTTTTTTTAGTTAAATACATATGATGTATATTGTATTTGTATATTTTATTGAAAAATCTGAACAACTCAATTTTCCTTTGATAGTAAATAAGAAAGAATTAGATATATATGACATATATTGCATATTATGTAAATTGCATATGAATTAGAGAAAATAGCTTGTTACCCCCCTCGAACTATACCCGAAAGAGCTGTGACACACCTCAACTTCAAGGGGGTCCTATTACCCTCTGAGCTAAATTAAAGTGTATTATAGACCCCCTTGACTGCCTATGTGGTAGATATTTTTGGCCAAATACTTGGGCGTGTAATACACGCATATTTATTACATGTGGGACCCATAGTCCACTAACTTGGACTCTTCACTTTCCCATTTCCTCAAACGTATCTGCAAACAATAACATTAACTTCACCAAATTTACCAAAAGCTTTTCACTTTCCAAATTCGAAAACCTTTACAAATGTTGATTCTAAGTAATCGTTTGGCCAAATTTTAGTTGATTGACATTGTTATTTTCACCCAAGTTAATCCTAAATCACAATTTATGTTTGGTACTCACAAGTTGGACCAAAAATCTCATAAGTTGGACTAGCTTTGATTTCTTCAAAAATCTCACAATTTCATCCTTAATCTTCAATATCTAAACATAAAGGTTAGTTATTTCTGGCTTATAATATATTTTGAGTTCTTGTTTTAGTTAGATTGTGGTATATTTTGTTAGGATTAAAGTTTGATGTTTGATTTTTTCAAGAAAAATATAACGTGTGATGCTATTTTGTTAATATGTGTTCTGATTGTGGTAATACTTGTGTTTTGATTTTGGTATGAAGCATATCTAGTTAGGGTTTGTCTTACAATGCTGATTTATGGTTGAGTTTTTATAATTTTTTTTTTGTCTGATTTTGCCACTATGTGCATTTGTGGTCAAATTTTTGTTACTTTTGGTTACTAGTATTGATTGTTGGTTTGATTTTGGTACATGCATGACCTAGATATGTTGATTTTGGTACATGCATGACCGAGATAGTTTTTCAATATCTGTTTTTTTGTGATTGTTGGTTTGTTACAATGTGGATTTCTGCACTGCTGATGTTACTTGTTGATGCATGGCTTACATATATAATAAAGCTGAGTAACATAGAATGTACCTTTATAGTGCTAAAAGCTGGACCTTTTGTGCTTGTTTTGTTTCTTTTTAAATTATCCATAAAAGAAAGAGAAAAGTTTAAGAATATGGACAGAATATGATAGTTATTGGATGGTGGGTCTTTGTCACTTTATTAGACAAACACATAGATCAAGAGTTGAAGACTTCTCTAAGTTTTAGACAACCAAAAAACTATCACTTTTTGTTGAACTTGTCAATGTCTTTTGGTGAATGAATGAGAATGAACATTAATAATTTGCTTGTTTGTACTTATTTTGGTTCTAATAATATTAACCATGAACTGTTCAGATTTTAATAATACTATTGCTTGCATCTAGGTATGAGTGGGTTTATATATATAACTTTAAGATTTTATCATGGTGGGACCTTATTGTATGAAGGTGAAGATGCAAGATATGTGGGTGGTTTAATGAATGAATATTTTAATGTTGATGTGGATAATGTTTCTTATTTTGAGATGAAGGATTATATTAGAGAACTTGGGTTTAACCCTAATTGAAAATTTAGTATAAGGCCACCCAATAGTTGCATTTTAGGTGACATAGACAATGATGCTATTCTATTAACAATATGCAAGACTTTGCAAAATAGGGTTGTTTTGAATGTATATGTGCACATGGGTGGGGAGGAATCTTGTGATGCTTTTTATAAAGATGTGGGGACCACTGAAAATAGTATTGGTATAGAAATAGGGGGTAAGGAAGTAGGTGAACCTTATTTAAAAAATGTGGTTGGTGCAACTTTAAATACTGCTTCAAGCATTACTTCCACATCAAATCCAATTGCTATAAATACTGCTGATCCTTCAGATTTAGTTGATCATCATATTGATTCATCAAATTCTGATGATAGTGACTATTCTATAAAAGGATCTGATGAATCTAGTGATAATAGTACAAAATATGAAAATGAGAAAGCAACAAACTTGCTTGGAGATGATGACTGTGGAAGTGATGTCCAAGAGGAGGTAAAATAACTGAGGGTTGAGCAAAGGGCTTTCTTGAGGAAGAAAAGAGGGGAGAAAATTCCTACAGACAATCTTGAAGTCCCTTGTGGTCAAGCTGGACCAAATTTGGGATTTGATGAGACTGCCCCAGTGAGAAATGAGTTAGAAGGAAGGTTAGTGGGTGATGAACCATATTATGGTAGTTTTGATCCTGGCAGCTACGAAACTGATATAGATTCTAGTTGTTTTGAAGAAGAAGATAACATGAGGTTGAGCTTGTCTAGAAGAAGAAGAAAAAAATTTATGACTGATAGTGTAAAGTATGATCCTGATTGTGATATTGTTTTCTGGCAGCTGGGTATGTCTTTTGCAAGTGTGAAAGAGTTTAGAGAGGTAGTGACTAAGTATGTAATTCAGAAAAGGGTTCAAATTGAAAATTATATAAATGAGCCAAATAGAGTTAGGGTGAGATGCAGCAAGGAAAACTGCAGGTGGTTATTATATACAAGTCTCGATCCTAAGTCCAATAACTTTATTATTAGGACTTATATTCCAATACATAATTGCGATAGGGCCACCAAAAATTTCTTGTGCAACACAAGAATTTTGGCCAAGGCTATGAGAGAGGATTTAATTGAGCAACCTAACATCAGAATTTTCAAATTACAACAGTTAATTAGAAAGAAGTTTAAGTTGCATATAGGTAAAAAAACATCTAGGAGAGCAAGAACTAGAATTTTGAATGAGAATATAGGTGATCATATTCTAGAGTATGGCAGAATTCTTGATTATAAGGACGAATTATTAAAGTCCAATCCGGGGAGTACTTGTATGGTTAAACTTGGTGAAGCTAATGAGCTTGGTAGGCCACTTTTTGAGGCATTCTATATCTGCTTTGAATCAATCAAGATGACATTCAGGTCATGTAGAAAATTCATAGGTATGGATGGTTATTTCTTAAAAGGAGCATGTAGGGGTCAGCTGCTGGTTGCTGTGGCTAAGGATGGAAACAACCAAATGCTTCCACTTGCTTGGGATGTAGTGCCTAAAGAGAATAAAAATTCATGGAGCTGGTGGGATTAGGAGATGGAAGTGGTTTCACTATTTTTGTCAGACATGCAAAAGGTATTCTTTTGTTAAAACTCTTTTTATTGCAATTTGAATTTCATTCTGGGAAAAAATCTATTTATATATGCTTTTGCTTTTACTAATAACATTCATGTTTTTAGGGACTTAATTTGGCTATTAAGGAGTTGTTACCAGGTTGTGAGGAAAAAAGGTGTTCTAGGCATATCTTAGCAAATTGATCAAAGGATTGCAGGGGTCTTTAAAGGAAGATGGCATTTTGGAAGTGTGCTAGAAGTACTTTTGAAGCTGAATTCAGAGAAAATCTGAATGAATTGTCTAAACTTGGCAAGAACATTTTTATTGATCTACTTTACTATGATAAAGACTATTGGTAATTGTCAAGTCAAGTGTGATTCTATAGATAACAATCTCTCTGAGAGTTTTAATTCATGGATTTTAGCAGCAAGGCATATGAGTATTATTAGTATGGGAAAAAAGGTGTTCTAGGCATATCTTAGCAAATTGGTCAAAGGATTGGAGGGGTCTTTAAAGGAAGATGGCATTTTGGAAGTGTCCTAGAAGTACTTTTGAAGCTGAATTCAGAGAAAATCTGAATGAATTGTCTAAACTTGGTAAGAACATTGTTACTGATCTACTTTACTATGATAAAGACTATTGGTGCAAGGTTTATTTTAATTGTCAAGTCAAGTGTGATTCTATAGATAACAACCTCTGTGAGAGTTTTAATTCATGGATTTTAGCAGCAAGGCATATGAGTATTATTAGTATGCTTGAATAGATAAGAGTCAAGGTCATGACTAGACTAGCCAAGTTAAGAGAATTACCAAGAACTTGGGTCAGTAATTTCTCTCCAATGTCAATTAAAGTGTTAGAGGAAAATATTGATAAGTCAATGAGTTGTACCATAGAGTTCAATGGAGTAACAGGTTATGGAGTTATGAGGTATATAAACAACACACTGTGTGTTTGTCAAAAAGAGAGTGTAATTGTAGATCTTGGATGTTGAAGGGGATACCATGTCAATATGACTTAGCTGCAATGTTGCATAAGCAATATGACCCACTAGATTTCATTGATCCATGCTAGTCTAAAGAGACGTACATGTCCACTTACTCATATTTCATGCAACAAATGAGTAACATGCCACTGTGGCCTATATCTAAAAACCCATTTGTTACTCCACCAAAGATAGAGAAACTGCCAGGCAGGCCAAAAAAGAAGAGAACAAAGGAATCTGGTGAAAGAAAGAAGTCTGGGAAATTGCCTAGAACTGGAGTTACTGTGACATGTAGTGAATACCATGTTAAAGGTCATAAAAAAAAAGGTTTTCCTATGAAGAGAAGTGGAGGTGATGTTGCTACTCCAAAGGCAGCAAGTACTACAGAATCATCATGCTCAAAAAAAGAAAGGGGTAGACCAAAGGTAATTTATCTATTACTGTTTCTTTATTAGGTTTATAACCAATATATTTATGTTACCTTTCTAAAAATAAATACTGATGCAGAACCTGCTGCAAAGAAAAGGAGAGAAAGACCTAGAAAAGCACTAGTTCTATCTATTGGTACTGATTTTGCAAAACCACCAAACTATAGAGGAAGAGCAACACATGCTAAACCATCTAAAACACCAGAAATCCCTCCACACAATGCTGGAGTGTTATCAAGAACTAAAAGTGATAGAGAAAGAGGTAGAGGGAGTGGTTAACCACTTGAAAGTTGGTTTACCTATTCTTAAGGTAGTACAACACATGATGCTTTAAATTTTTCACCAAGAGAGACTATTGTTGCTGCTAGAGGAAGGGGAAAAGTGGTTGGAAACACAATTCAATATAAAAGACCAAGAATGACTAAAATGGGTGTGTTTTAAGCTGAAAATGGCTTCACAACCATTAATGTAAGAGAAAATATTCACAGTGCTTGTGTACTTTTCTTATAATGTCTTGAACTTAAACAACCTTTTTTGTATCCTGGGCTGCCAAGTAGGAGAATAGTTTTCACTGGACCTAATCAAGTAATGAAATCCGCAGTTGTATGTGGAGACATTGGATTCAAACCTTCAAGTGGATTGAAGTGGAAAGGTAAGCAAAAATCATAAGAAGAAGGCTCTAACAAATAAAAGATCAATCAAGGCCTTCAAACAATGCAACCATGCATTCCTCATCCTCTTCACAACCCCGAGACCCCTGGAAACTATAGTTGTCTATTGATAACTAATTTGGTGTCACTTAGCTACTTTTCTTTTATGAAACAATGAATCTACTATTTTGGTCCTACAAAGATAATATTTTGGATCTGTTAATCTGTTATTTTTGTCACTCATGAATATCTTATGTAAATGGTATTGATATTCAGTCTCTTGATTGAATGAAATGTTAATTTTGCTTCTGTTCTTCCAAATTGCAAGTTCTGTTTTATTGCTTCTTTTTGGTTATTTACACAATAATTCATAACCTTCTTTATCATAAATAAAAAAGTGTAACAATACCAAAATAAAATCAAAGTAAAGTCACATTACCACAAAATGATGATTTATTACATACTTTGGTAGCTTAGCATAGCAAATTGCAATTTTATTTCTACACAAAGTGAGTCCCTACGACATACTACGGCAACTTAACTAGACTATTCTTCATGTTGCCAAATTACATAACAAAACTAGCAACAACAACACCTACACATATAGTCATACAAGAAAGGAATTTTCCAGTAAAGTTGCATGCTCTTTTTTTTTTTGCCATTTTCATTCTCTTGTATTTCAAATCGCACTTGCCATTTTCTTTCTAATTACCCATCACATTCTCATCTACTTCATTCTTCATATTTGAACGACTTGTCTTGATGTTGAGACTTTGAAATTTAATCTGCATATTTTCAAAGTCATTTTCCTATTTTGATTCCAAATTGTCTAAATTCATGTTGTTGGGATTATGACGCTGAGTCTTCAAGCTTATTCAATTGTATCTTAACATTATCATAATTCTCTTCTTGCTCATTAATCTTGTTCACCAATCTTGGAAGAATAAATTTCGATCTTTTGTTAACTCGTTCCAAGTCTCTCCATCTAAAATAATTACAATTCGTAGCCTGAAAATTAAGAACATAAAAATAGATTTTTACACCAACATCAACATTAACCAATTAATCAAGAATGAACACAAACCTCATAATAAGGACACACCCAAAATCTTTTACTGGGATTGTGATCTGACCAAGACGTCTGTATTTGCAATAAAATGCCTTGTTTACATCGCACTTCAACATTGATCATTGGATCAGTCTCATCCATACACAACTTATTCAACTCGTATTTCCTCATTTCTAATCATAAAATTTTAGAAATAGAAAACATGAAAACTTTAGTAATGGAGATGAAAAACTTCATTAATGATGCTGAAAAACTTCTAATTTTGGATTAATCATAAATGCAGAGATCGGATTTTCATTAACAGACCTAAAATCAGAACTTTAATAACGACATTACATGGATTAACATAAGAAATTTACGCAAAAATTACCTTTGTTTTCCCAAATCAAAGAGAAATTCGAAGAGTAATAAAATTTTGAAGAAGAATTTACAGAGTAAGAAAGAGCCGTTGCTTCTAATTCTTCTTCAATGGAGAATGAACAATGAAGGAAGAAGGGTTTAAATAAAAATTTTATTTTTTAATTTATTTAGGACAAGTGGTGAGTTTTTGTTGGATAAGGAGACACAATAAAAGGACTTCACGCACCATCAGAGTTTTCATACACTCTTTGTGACATGGAGGCGCCACGTAGGCAGTCAAGGGGGTCAATAATACACTTTAATTTAGTTCAGGGGGTAATAGGACCTCCTTGAAGTTGAGGTGTGTCACAGCACTTTCGGGTATAGTTTGGGGGAGGGGGTAACAAGCTATTTTTTGCATGAATTACATATCTTAATGTTTGTTTTTAGAATGTTAATAAATAAATATTAAAATACATATGATGCATGTATTTTTGCATAATGTTAACACAAAATATGTACTTTTAAGCTAAATAAACATGATGTATAGAACATATGTATTTTTAAGCTAAACACATATGATTGTAACTGCATATGTATTTTTAATGCAAAATATCAAAACTGAATTGTACAATATATATTGCATGTAAATTTTGTTAAATCTGAATACTATAATTGTATATATTGCAAAATTTGAACAATACACATATGATGTAAACTTCATCTGTATTTTGAATGCAATGTATGAACTCTGCATATCTATTTATTAGTTAAATTCATATGTTGTATATTGCATATGTACAAATACATATGATGTATATATTTTGCAAAATGTTAACACTGCATATGTATTTTTGATCTAAATACATATGATGTATAATGCATTTGTATTTTTAAATCAAAATCCGAACTCTATATGTATTTTTAAACTAAAACCCACATCAAAATTTGAACACTGCATATGTATTTTTAAGTTAAATACGTATGACTGTAACTGTATATGAATTTTTAATACAAAATGTCAAAACTGCATAATATTTTGCAGGTAAATCTCACTGCAACAAATAAAACTGAACACTATAATAAAATATTTAGTACAAAATTATTGAAAACATATTAAAAATAAACGAATAAATAAATTACTTTCATGCAATTCAAAATAAGTATGCCTGAAACACTTCAAAACAGAAAGTTAGTTTTTACAATTCGAAACTACATCCATACACCAGTTTGTCAACTATACAATCTAATAAATCCATCAATCATCATACATCAAAAACTTCAATTACACTAGTTATTCTGCTTTGCCTAACAGGCCTCAAGGGTGCTTTGAAGTAACTATGAGCATTTGCTTCTTATTTTCGTATTTCATAGTCCCACAAAAGTGCAGCATATCTTGTACAGAGTATGTTGGGTTGAACTCAATCGGAGGAACTCTTTGACCATATGAAGGACACTCTGTGTATGTAACCATATACAACCCAAAGTTCCTAAAAAAATATTGATTAATAACTAAAATATATTCTGTACAAACTTACAAAGTTAGTATATGTATATTAAAATACTTACAAGCTTCCACTTGGTTGTTGAGGCAAATTATCTTCAAATATCACATCAAAAAGATCTAAGGGGTATTTATCTTTGTATCTCAGATGCTTTTAAAGATCAATACCTTTCTTTTCGTTAAAATTACAAGCTTGGAGACACAAAGGGATAATTTTAGCTAATTTTTTTATTTCAGCAAGAACAGCCACATAATGAATCCTTGATTCATATGAATCATACAAGCATATACACCTCTCTGAGAAGAACAAAACTGCGAGAACCCAATGATATTTTTCCTTTATATTCATTGGAATATAAATGTCTTCCATAGTATACTATGGCACTGCAACATGCATACGGAAGCCATTGATGTATTCGTTAAGATGGGCCTCCTGTCCTCCCGCATTCAAGTTTGGATCATCCACAGAGTAAACATCAATCACAGACCTTATTATGTTTATAAAATTACAATCTACTGTGCTGTATTTATAAGAATTGATTGGCTCATACTTTGACTTCTTTCTCAAGTAGTAGAAACAAATATCAATGTGCTGTAGTAATTAACACCATAAATCTTAGAACATTCAAACAATTTGTATACTAAATTAACATGTGTATGTAATAAATACATATGCATTTTTTTAGTTTAATGTCTTATTTGTAAACTACACTTATATACAGACAATGTAAGAAAAAGGTATATTCAACAGTAAATGATTAAATAAAAATTTCATATGTATATTGATAAGTTATAAATATATTTTTAACACAACATTTATAAATTAGTAAAAACATATGTATTTACAGGTAACATAATATGTATTTTAGTTAGTGTTACAACTGTAAAGGAAAAATTATCAAAATAATATACTAATCAAGTCTGTCCATGACTGATCAGAGAACCCCATAGTATAGAATCAGTTTTTATCTTCAACAGTCTCAACTCCAAAATGCATCATCTCAATGGCTGATTGCCCTTTTTGTAAAGATCCACTTTTCCCTTCCTATTTTTTCATTACATGGTAAATAATGAAAACATAATGAAAATTAAAAAAATATGGTGAGATAATTCAAAAGACATACCTTTTAGCATGAACTTTTAGAAGGTCGACAGAAATCCAATCCATGAACTTCTTGATAATCTTTGTATCCATTATCACATCAATTGTGTGATAAACAAATGGATGTTTCTAGGAGAATATATGTATGTGTCCTGCTGAGCTCCCTATATATTTAAACAATACAAAAATGTAATTGTAATGCCCCGAATCTGGTACCCCAAATGCTACACGGTGCTCATAACCCTGAAGGACCATAAGCTAACCCATGACTGATATCTGTACCTATATACTGCATAAAATACTGAATAATGCAGAAACATGAACTAAAAGGACATAAGGTTCAAAGATGAACATAATCTGAATAATATAACATCTGTGTGGGGTAATAGAATACCAAAACAAAGCTAAACATACTGAAGTTTGAAACATGATATCCTGGAAAGCCTATAAACATTACTATCTGAAAGAGTAAGGAGTTGATAGGACATGTCCCCAACTAACTTCAACTAACAAACTAATTACTGAGATACTAGAGAAAAGAAAATAATCATGTCCTCGAAAGATGAGGATTCACTCTAACTCTGACTACTGAGACTGGAATCTACTGCTACTCTAGAACTCGTGTCTCTGAACCTATGGTATAAAACAGCATAGCACGAATGCGTCAGTACTTTTAATGTACTGGTATGCATGTGAGATAGGCTAAATGCATGGGGTTCATATGCATGAACAATAATAACAACTGACTAACTATCATGAGCATGAGAATACATGGATGAGACATAATAAATGACATTGATATCATGATAACATGATTATTGGGTCTGAATACTGATAAAATGATATAATAATAACTGATAAGACTGATAACACGAGTGACTGTATCTGACAGTCCTAAATTTGATGGAACTAGCTGAGTTCCGTACTGTATCTGAGTTGACTGTATTTGATAGTCTTGAAATCTAAAGAACTATCTGAGTTCTTTTACTAAGACTGATACTGAAACTATGGGAAGTAATCATCTAACCGACATGCCCCATATAAAGCAATATAGCTGAGTTGGGGTCCAATCTGTAACCCTAATTGGAAGGGTGTCAATACCGCGCCATCGATAAGGACAAGCTATAGGTGACCCTCATATGATAGTGTACCAAAAAGAGAATGGTGGGGCCCTTAGCTGACAGTGCTTATCCACCTCATCAAACCTCATCGGACAGTGTTGATGTCTCAACCTATGCTGGCTACATAGTTCTGGAATGCAAGGATGACTTCTAAGGATCACACCCTCATCGGACAGTATGTGTCCCCATCCTTGGGTTCACTCGGTGCTAATTCCTACTCCCATCTGATTAGACTCTGAACATGATTTACTAAACTAAACATGGGTTGAGTTACTAAATTCCGTTGACTGACAAAATACTACTGATATCTGACAATTGACTAAGTTTATGAGATCATGGAAATTTCCTGAGTCATAAGACTGTCTGAAGTCTGAGGATTCATAACTCGATGGAGAGTATCATGAAAACATAACATGGCTCTAGGAACATAGATAATGTTTTGGGTACAAGTACCCCCATGACTCAATGGAAGGAAACTGACAAAGCATGACTTACTTGAACACATGACTAACATCATAATCCATAATACATTTATTGAAGCATTTTATCAAACATGTGATAGGCATAAACTTGTACATACATGGGGATTTCATGATATCATGCTAGTTAGTCACTTTTCCTTCATCTAGTCATTTAATCGAACATATTGTAGGCATAGTACCCGTAAACATCATTGTGCAATAATTAAACATCATGATTCCGTTCTAATTTCACCATTCAAGGGTTTAGTTATGGGGTTGCATGAATCTATATCCATAATAATTAAAACCACACAGAAATTATCACCCAACATGGAGTAGAACTCAATTTCTCATTATCAACATGAACAAGAACAACCCAATCATGAAATTCATATATAAAATCCATAAACTTGAAGTTGGAAAAAGGAATTCTTAGACTTCATAGACGAAAGGAGTCCACGAATGAACACTATGCTTACCTGGATTGAGTTTCTTGATGTTCTTGAACTTGAAGAAAAAGAAATCTCTTAGTTCTTGAAGAAGATTGGATTTTTGTTCTTGGGATTAATCTTAGAGAGAAAAATCCTAGTTTTATTGTTGTGAAATAATAGTGAATAAATAAGCTGAGGTCGGGTATAACTGGGTATATATATAGGTGGGTGGTAAATGACCAAAATATTCCCATGAGCTAATTTCTACTCCCATTTGAATGGACACTGATCAAGATTTACTGAGCTGAACATGAGCTAAAATACGGAATTCCGTTGACCGACAAAATACTACTGATATCTAACAACTGACTGAGTCATGAGATCATGGAGGTTTCCTGAGTCATAAGACTGTCTGAAGTCTAACAATTCATAGCTTGACTGAGAGTATTGTGAAAAACATGACATGGGTCTAGGCACACGACTAACATTTTGGGTACAAGTACCCCCAGGATTCGATAGAAAGAAATAGACTTCGCATAACTTACTTGAATACTTGACTATCATTATAATATATACTACATTCATAGAAGCATTTTATAAAACATGTGATAGACATGAACTCGTACATACATGGGGATTTCATAATATCATGCTAGTTAGGCAACTTTCCTTCGTCTAGGCATTTAATCAAACACATTGTAGGCATGGTACATGTAAACATCATTATTAAAATTCTAATTTCCTCTTTCAAGGGTTTAAATCTTAGGGTTGCATGAATCTATGGCTATAGTAATTAAACCCACATAGAAATTATTAACCAATCCTGGAGTAGAATCCAATTACACATTTATCAACATGAACCTGAATAGCCAAATCATGAAAACATATAGAAATCCAATACTTGAGTTTAGAAAAGGGATTCCTGGACTTCATGGACAAAAGGTGTCCATGAATTAATACTATGCATACCTTAGTTCGTGATTTCATGAAGATTGATGGTGAAACCTTCTTGAATTTGAATCCCCAATAGAAACCCTAGCTTGTTCTTAAGAGAAACTTGAGAGAAACTAGAATATTTTGGGTGAAGAATGGCTAAATAGGGGTAGGAAATTAACCCTTTTAACCCTAGATGCGTCTTGTAATTTCAATAAAATTTTCCCAAACTGGGCCCCCTGGCACAACGCAGCATTATCACGTCTTGTCACTGGGATTTGACAATTGGGAAATTGAGGGGTGGCACGACGCGGAGCCATTGCATTGCCCCTTCCTTTGTGACCTGGAACTTTGGTGCGATGCAGGCGAAATCATGCTGAGACATTGGAAAAAGAACAATTGCCATTTTAGCTTGTGACGTAGCGCGCTACTGACCTATATGGCACTGTTTTGCAATGGGAACTTGAAATAGTCATAACTTCTTACCCGGTTATCGAATTTAAGTGAATCATACGTTGATGGAAAGCTTATTGAATTTCCACATGATAAAAAGTGAAGATCTTGAAAACTCCTCATGGAATAAACATAATTCACTTTAGAAGCTAATATTAGGCATTCTTGGGACGCAATTAGCTAGAAAAGTTCAGGGTATTACAATATCTCCCCCTTAAGAACATTCATCCTTGAATGAGACTGACTGAGAGAGAAAAAATAAGCTGAATATGAACTGAAAATGAATAACTAAAACATGATCTTATGACTGACAAGCTGAACATAACATACTAAACATACATTTTTGATGCATGTATAACTGATTCATGAATGCATAACTGGGTGTTCTAAAGAACTAAGTTTCTCGCAATAAGAATGCATAATTGATGCATAATTTCATAAATGAGCTGGTACATAAATGTATGACTGAATATGCAATGGTATTTGATACCGAGTTTATACTAGGAACATGAACATAAAACTGAATACCAAGTCTGTGATGAACATTGATCATGAAATTGACTAGGCTTAAGGAGAACTGTTACCTTGAGCTTGATCTGAGTTGGCAGAGAAGAGGTGAGGATACTTGGTATGCATGTCTTCTTCTGCTTCCCCGGTAGCTCCCTCAATGGACTGATTTCGCCAAAGAACTTTAACTAGAGGGACTTCTTTGTTCCTTAATCTACGGGTTTGATAGTCTAAGATTTCGATTGGAATCTCTTCATAAAAGAGGTTGTTCTGAATATCAATGCTCTGAATAGGGACTATGACTGATGGGTCACCTATGCACTTCCCGATAAAAAATACATAAAAGACTGGATGAAATGAGGCTAGATCTGAAGGCAATTCGAGCTTATAAGCTACCTTGCTGAAATGATTGAGAATCTTGAAGGGACCGACATATCGGGGACTTAGCTTTCCCTTCTTGCCGAATCTCTTTACTCCCTTCTTGGGAGAGATCTTTAGATAGACATGATCACCAATCTCAAGCTTGAGATCTTTTCTATGAACATCTACATAAGACTTCTGTCGGCTCTAAGTAGCCCAGAGTCTTTCTCTGATCAACTGGACTTTCTCTAAGGCATCAAATACTAAGTCAAGACCTAGGACTGAGGCCTCACTAACTTCGAATCAACCGATTGGAGATCTACATCTCCTACCATAGAGAGTTTCAAATGGAGCCATCTGAATACTAGAATGATAGCTGTTGTTGTATGCAAACTTAATCAAAGGAAAGTGATCATCCCAACTTACCTTGAAATCAATTGCACACGCCTTTAGCATATATTCTAACACTTGAATGGTCCTTTTTGCTTGACCATCTGTCTGAGGATGAAAAGCTGTACTGAGATAAATTTAGGTACCAAGATTCTTTTAGAATGCTTTCCAGAAATGAGAGGTGAACTGGGTACCCCTTTCTGAGATAATAGATAATAAAACACCATGCAATATGACCAACTCTTTGATGTAGAGTTTGGCATAATCCTCAGCTGAATAAGAGGTATGAACTGAAAGGAAATAATCTGATGTGGTCTTCCTGTCTATGATGACCCAAACTGAATCATACTGATGATGAGTTTGGGGCAAATCCCTCGTCATGGTCATCCTGTCTACAATGAACCAAACTAAACTGGAATGCTACACGGTGCTCATGACCTTGAAGGACCACAAGCTAACCCATGACTGATATCTGTTCCTATACACTGCATAATATGACATAAAAATGTAGAAACATGCACTGAGAGTCCATAAGGTTCAATACTGAACATATCTGAATAATATAACATGTGTGTGGGGTAATAGAGTACCCAAAACAAAACTGAAGTCTGAATCATAATAGCCTATATCTAGTCTGAAAACCTCTAATGTCTGAATAATTTGAATAAGGAGTTGATGGGATATGTCCCCAACTAACTCCAACTAATAAGCTAATTAATGAGATGGTAAAGAAATAATCGTGTCCTTGAAGGATGAGGAATCACTTCTAACTCTGACTGCTGATACTGGAATCTACAGTTGATCTGTAACTCGTGTCTCTGAACCTATGGTGTAACATAAAAAGAAAGCACTAGAGCAAATGCGTCAGTACAATGGAATATACTAAGTATACATGTGAGGTAGGCTGAATTCAAGAGTTTGCATGCATAATTAATACTAACTGACTGTCTAATATGAACGTGAGAGTGTATGCATAACTACGTAACTGTAACTGACACCGTGATAACATGATTACAGAATTTAAATACTGATAACATGACATACTGATGACTAACATGACTGATAACATGAGTGACTGTATCTGACAGTCCTGAATCTGACAAACTATCGAGTTCTATTACTGAGAATGATTGACTGTGACTGACATTCCTGATTCTGTAACATAAAACTGTGGGAAGTAGTATTTAAATGACATGCCTCTGATATGCCATTATCGCTAAGTTATGGTCTAATCTGTAAACCCAATTAGAAAGGTATTAATACCATGCCTCTGGTAAGGACAAGCTGTGGGTGACCCTCATCTGATAGTATCCTCTATATGAGAACGGTGAGGCCCTTGTCTAACAGTGTATATCCACCTCATCAACCCTCATCGATAGTGTTGATGTCTCAACCTATGTTGGCTACATAGTTTTGGAATGCAAGGATGACTGCTAAGGATCACACCCTTATCTGATAGTGTGTGTCCCCATCCTTGGGTTCACTCGGTGCTAAGTTTTACTCTTATCTGAATAGACACTGATCATGATTTACTGAGCTGAACATGAGCTGAAAGACTGAATTCCATTGACTGATGAAATACTACTGATATCTGACAAATGACTGAGTCATCAGATCATGGAGATTTCTTGAGTCATAAGACTGTCTGAAGTCTAAGAATTCACAGCTTGACTGAGAGTATCATGAAAAACATGACATAGCTCTAGGCACACAACTAATGTTTTGGGTACAAGTACCCCCACGACTCGATGGAAGGAAACTGACAAAGCATGACTTACTTGAATACATGACTAATATCATAATCCATAATGCATTTATTGAAGAATTTCATCAAACATGTGATATGCATAAACTTATACATACATGGGGATTTCATGATATCATGCTAGTTAGGCACTTTTCCTTCATATAGGCATTTAATCGAACATATTATAGGCATAGTACATGTAAACATCATTGTGCAATAATTAAACATCATGATTCAGTTCTAATTTTAGCATTCAAGGGTTTAGTCATAGGGTTGCATGAACCTATATCCATAATAATTAAACCCACATAGAAATTATCACCCAACATGGAGTAGAATTTAATTTCTCATTATCAACATGAATGAGAACAACATTTAAAAGTTCTTGTAAATTGGTATTTGAAAGTTTAATATTTAACCTTGTACTGTCAAACAAATTATCCAAAGTCTGAACAACATTAGGACTGTAGTGTTGTTCAAATTTGTCTAAACCAACATCATCAACATTTTTTTGTTCATCTTCTTTATCTGAAAACTGTTCCTACAAGTATATAATGAGTTGTTTCACAAATGTGTTGTATTTATATAATTTAATCCACTAAGAATACATATTAAAAATAAGATAAATTTTTTAAAGAATATTGTAATAGTAAAATTTTTTCCTTACTTTGTTCAATTGTTTTGAGCATCAGATCAAACTTTTTTTCACTAGTCTACGAATTTCTTTAAACTCTTGATGAACATGTTTTAATATAAAATTAATAAACAAGATTTTTATAATGTAAAACAAGTATTTGACAAAAAACTTACCCCATCACGGAATGCATCAAAAACTTTCTTAGAAATGAAGGTTTCTTCATCTACAGGACTCTCTGGCTTTGACCCAGCTTCTTCCTCTACAGGACTTTCTAGCTTTGACTGTTCTGGAGGAAAAATAAACCTAGCTGTTTGCTTCACTTTCTTCATTTTTGAAGGAGTTGCCTGTCATGTTTGAAGTGTCTTGAATACTAGTGTCTTAAATCCAGCAACCTTTGCAGCACGAGAAAGTGGTGTCCTCTTTTCGGTATTCTCGTCAACAATATTGTGTGACTTTTTTCTTAATGATATCTTCACTACTGGGGTTGATGAATCAACCTTTTGTTTTGTTTTTGCATGTACATTGATCTATTTTGGTGGTGGATTCTGAAAGTCATCATCCAAATCAACTGAACCTTCATCTTCAAGTACATCCTTCTCTAGTATTTGAAGCTTTGCCAATTCCCTTTGAGTTGGCTCTATGTTCTTAAATACAACCTAGGAATATAGATAAATGATGTTAACGTATCTGTTGAACAATCGTATATCAAATATATATATGTAGACTATAAAATACATATTAGAGTATATGTATTTATTAACAACAAACCTTTTCATCATTCTTAAACATAACATCCATCAAATACTCAAAATGTGGCCGAGGTACATTTGTCTTCCAATTTAATAATCAGGGAATCTGATTATCAACCTTCGATGCAATCTTTCATAGGACATTTGAACAACACTTGAATAGCCAGTGACATTCCCTATATCAAATAAAATTTTTCACCTGCTTTCAACCTGTTACTTCTCTCTAGATCCTCAAATGATAAAGTACCCCATGGAAAATTCTTATATCTTCCACTATCAACCAAATCAAAATAAAGTCGGGGTATAACCACTGTATCAACATTGGATAAAACAAAAGAATGCAGGAAATACAAAATTACAAACTTCTCAGCATCCTCATCATTCTCCCCCCAAACTTTTGAATGCTAGAAATAGTTACCTTTTCTGTATAATTTCTGCACCATTGAAATATTTCTCAACAATTTTGTTTGGCACATTCTCGTAAAAAACAAAGTCGTACCTGTTAAATACACAATTTAATCCAGTGACAATAGAAAATTTCCTAGGAGTAAAATTAAGAGAGGTGCCATTAGGAATGGTTATCATAGAAGAACTATTCTTTATCTTGAGCGACATAACACATCTGCACAACTGTGCCTGAACTACACAGTGCTTCTTCTTCATGAAATAACCAAAAATGATATTTTCACAAAACTTTTTATACTTTTCCTTGTTTCATATGACCCGTATACTTATATCAATATCATTATCACTGTACGAGCACATATGAGGTGGAAATCTCGGAAGTTTTCTTAAAATGAATATTTACTCACGCAACACCTATATAAAGTAAAACTACAACTTCTTAAACTGTAAATACAATTCAATAACACAATCACCTATGTATTTAACCAAACTAATACATATAACATTCATATGTATTTTGAGCCCAAAAAATATAAATTCATCCCTAAAACAAAATACATATGATATCTGATATGTATGTATAAAAATACAAGTGTTAAAAACATATCAGCTCACTGCAATTCATTAATACATATCAACAAAAAATAAAGTACATATTAAAACTAGACCTTACTAAACTGTAAAGAACAACAAAACACAACCAAATCAGCAAAAAAAATACATATAACATGCATATGTATTTTGATCAGAACAAAAATACAAAAAATACATATCGACCATACTAAAAAAACATATAGCCAAATAACTCTTCATGAATAGTTTATATAATAATATATTTTTCATACATGCAACTTATCAAAGTTAAACTATCATCTTCACAAAAAAGCTTGCTACAATTCCAAAAAATAAATATCAGTAGAACATAAATACGTATTAACTACTTGAAAAAAATACATATCATTCCCAACTTGGATAACATCTTTACTTAGAACGGAAAATACTAATAGTAAGTAGTAAAAAATATATTTACAACAAAAAAATACCTCTTCCTCACTGTCTTCTTCATCATCAGCAGAAGAGTTCTGAATATCATTATCAACCTCAATTTCTTTAGCTTTCCTTTTCTTCTAGTATTTTTTTTTTTGATATTTTAGAGAAGGAGTTTTCTTCAACGTTTTTTTTAAATTTCAGTCATCTTCACCGGGTCGTTGCGAAACTTGGACCTAATCTCCTTCAAACTCACAGATTTCTTCGACTGTATAGGATTTGAAATAACTTTAACTACATCTTCTTGAGTTAATCCAATACTAAAATATTGTGCATAATCAGACACCAAATTAATATTCTGTATACCACTATTTGTTCGTGATTTTAGTGTGTGTTCATCCATTAAAGCATAACAAACCTAAAAATCAGATTTTAAGATGTGTGACAGTGGAAAAAAAAGAGAAATCACTAACATGCAATAACTGAATTAAATAATTACCTAAAATAGAGGAAGATAATCCTTATCTTATCGTGCTAAAATCATTCAAAAGGAAAAAGAAATTTGAAGCGCGAATTGAGTGATAATGGCATAAAAAAAGGGAAAAAATATTTTAAAATAAGGAAAGATAAATAAGAAAAGCATGAAAGGGGGAAATTTTCCACGGTAACTTCTCTTAAGCGGCAAAAGTAGGGGACTACATTAAAATATTACTACTGATGCTACACAATGTAATTTGATCTAAGTGTTGCTATTTTTTGTAATTTAATACTTAGGTTTGCTACCCTATGTAGATTTTCCATATTTAAATAGATATTCAAATTTGATCCAAAAAAAAAGTAACTATTTCATTTTGAAAATGTACATGTAAACATTTTAAATTGGTCTCAGAGTACAATTAAACACTCCAACTCATCATTATTGTGTCACATTAACATCCGATATTGATGTGGCACATAAATTTTGAAGCTGTCTAGATGATCACTTTATAAGTAGGAGTGTTCAATTAATATAATAGAAATAAGTTGAGACCCTGAACTAAACTAAGGATGGATAGTGACTAGATAAAAGATAGTGAAAATGAGCTAAAATCTCCTATTTAAGCCCTAATTCTACATTTGCCCAATATTACAAAAATGCCACCTTGCTCTTGATTTGCTTAAGCAGATGGAGAGCAGGTGGAAAGCGAATTCAAAGTAGATGACCCTTTACTTTCATATTTTACCTCCTTTTGACTTGAAATATTTGCTCATCTTCCCTTTGTAACCTTTCCTACACAAATGATCATTAAGTATGAGATAAATATCAAATCAACAGAAATTAATGGAAAAAACATGATAATTTAGGCTTAAAAGGTACTAGAAAGTCGTCAAATAATGGATTATCAATCGAGATTTCCAATATCCCACAAAATCATGGAATATTCATAAAAAGATCATCCTATGTTTGAGAAACACGCCACTAATGGCTGTCGAATTATGGACAAAATTGAAAGAAGAATCAAGGGAGGAACAGATTTGTAACCACCTGTAATGCCCAGAATCTGGTAGCCGAAATGCTGCACGGTGCTTATGACCCCGAAGGACCATAAGCTAACCCATGACTGATATCTGTACCTGTATACTGCATAAAATACTGAATAATGCTGAAACATAAACTGAAAGGCCATAAGGTTCAAAGTTGAACATAATCTGAATAATATAACATCTATGTGAAGTAATAGAATACCCAAAACAAAATTGAACATACTGAAGTCTGAAACCTGATGGCCTGGAAAGCCTCTAAATATGACTGTCTGAATGAGTAAGGAGTTGATGGGACATGTTCCCAACTAACTCCAACTAATAAACTAATTACTGAGATAATAGTTAAAAGCAAATGATCATGTCCTCAAAAGATGAGGACTCACTCTAACTCTGACTGATGAGACTGGAATCTACTGCTGCTCTGGAACTCGTGTCTCTGAACCTATGGTATAAGACACCATAACGCGAATACGTCAGTACTTTGAATGTAATGGTATACATGTGAGGTAGGCTAAATGCATGGGGATCATATACATGAACAATAATAATAATTGACTAACTATCATGAGCGTGAGAATACATGTATGAGACATAATAAATGATACTAACATCGTGATAACATGATTACTGGGTCTGAATACTAATAACATGACATACTGATAACTGATAAGACTCATAACATGAGTGACTGTATCTGACAGTCCTGAATCTGATAGAACTAGCCAAGTTCCATACTGTGTATGAGTTGACAGTATCTAACAGTCTTGAAATCTGAAGAACTATCTGAGTTCTTCTACTGAGACTGATACTGAAACTGTGGGAAGTAGTCATCTAATTGACATGCCCCAAATATGCCATTATGGCTGAGTTAGGGTCTAATCTGTAACCCCAATTGGAAGGGTGTCAATACCATGTCACTGATAAGGATAAGATGTGGGTGAAACTTATATGATAGTGTCCCCAAAAGAAAACGGTAGGCCCTTAGCTGACAGTGCTTATCCACCTTATTAACCCTCACCAAAAAGTGTTGATGTCTCAACCTATGCTGGCTACATAGTTCTGGAATGCAAGGATGACTTCTAACGATCACACCCTTATCTGACAGTGTGTGTCCCCATCCTTGGGTTTACTCAGTGCTAATTTCTACTCCTATCTAATTAGACTTCGAACATGATTTACTGAACTGAACATGGGTTGAGTTACTGAATTCTATCGACTGGCAGAATACTACTGATATCTGACAACTGACTGAGTTCATAAGATCATGGAAAATTCCTGAGTCATAAGACTGTCTGAAGTCTAAGGATCCATAGCTTGACTAAGAGTATCGTGAACACATGACATGACTCTAGGCACACAGCTAATTTTTCGGGTACAAGTACCCCCAGGACACGATGGAAGGAAACTGACAGAGCATGACTTACTTGAACACATGACTAACATCATAATCCATAATACATTTATTAAAGTATTTCATCAAACATGTGATAGGCATAAACTTGTACATACATAGGGATTTCATGATATCATGCTAGTTAGGCACTTTTACTTCATCTAGGAATTTAATCGAACATATTGTAGGCATAGTACATGTAAACATCATTGTGCAATAATTAAACATCATAATTCAGTTTTAATTTCATCATTCAAGGGTTTAGTCATAGGGTTGTATGAATCTATATCTATAATAATTAAACTCACATTGAAATTATCACCCAACATGGAATAGAATTTAATTACACATTATCAACATGAATAAGAGCAACCTAATCATGAAATTCATAAAGGAAATACATAAATCTTGAATTTAGAAAAGGTATTCTTGAACTTCATGGACGAAAGGGATCCATGAATGAACACTATGCATACTTGGATTGAGTTTCTTGATGTTCTTGAACTTGAGGGATTTTAATTTCTTTGTTCTTGAAAAAGATTTGGATTTTATGTCTGGGGATTAATCTTAGTGAGAAACTTTAATATTTGTTGTTGTGAAATAATAATAAACAAAATGGTTGAAACCGAATATAACTGGGTATATATAGATGGGTGGTAAAAGACCAAATTGCCCATGTTAAAACATTTTAAAATAACTGAGCGGGTCATGAGATGATAGGGAGTGACGGTCTATCGCTGATCCGACGATCCTCCAGACCTCTCCGTCGTACTTAACCAGAAAACTGGCACACTACCTCCATGCGACGATCGATGTCGATGGTCCATTGCTTGTTCAATGGTCCGTCGGCCTGCACCGTCGCACCTGGGTGGTTTTGCTGCCTTTTATATTTCAGCCATAACTTCTCCGCCCGATACCAAATTTTGATAAAATTGGTATTGATGGAAAACTTATTCAATTTTCCACGTGATAGAAATTGAGAATCTTAGAAATACTATATGTACAAAAATAGATTCGTATTTCAAAGCAAGTTCTAACCTCCTTGAGATGATTTCAAGCAGGAAAAAGGCATGGGTCTTCAATATCTCCCCCTTAAGAATATTCATGCTCGAATGAGATTGAGAGTGAGGGGAAGAACATAAATTGACTTTCATACTAAACATCAATAACTGGAACATGATCTCATGACTGACATGACTAACAAGTTGAACATATAATACTGAACATGCATATCTGATGCATGTGTAACTGATTCATGAATGCATAACTGAGTGTTCTAATGAACTAAATTTTCTCACAGTGAGAATGCATATCTGATGCATAATTATATAATTGAACTGATACATGAATGCATGACTGAATATGCAAAGGTACTTGATACCAAGTTTGTGATGAACACTTAACATGAAACTGAGTAAGTTTAAGAAGAATTGTTACCTTGAGCTTGATATGAGTTGGCAGAGAAGAGGTGAGGATACTTGGTATGTATGTCTGCTTCTGCTTCCCAAGTATCTCCCTCGACGGACTGATTTTGCCAAAGAACTTTAACTAGAGAGACTTCTTTGTTCCTCAGTCTACGAGTTTGATAGTCTAGGATTTCAATTGGAATCTTTTCATAAAAGAAACTGTTCTGAACATCTAAGCCCTGAATAAGGACTACAATTTCTGGTTCACCTATGCATTTCTTAAGCAAAGAGACATGGAAGACTGGATGAACTGAGGCTAGATCTGAAGGCAATTTGAGCTCATAAGTTACCTTGCCGAAGCGACTGAGAATCTTGACGGGACCGACATATCAGGGACTGAGCTTTCCCTTATTGCCGAACCTCTCCACTCTCTTCATGGGAGAGATCTTTAGATAGACATAGTCACCAATCTCAAACTCAAGATACTTTCTGCGAATATCTACATAAGACTTCTGTCGGCTCTGAGCATCCCGGAGTCTTTGTCTAATCAACTGGACTTTTTCTAAGGCGTCGAATACTAAGTCAGGCCCTATGACTGAGGCCTCACTAACTTCGAACAAACCAATTGGAGATCTATATCTCCTACCATAGAGAGCATCGAACGGAGCCATATGAATACTAGAATGATAGTTGTTGTTGTATGCAAACTAAATCAAAGGAAAGTGGTCATCCCAACTACCCTTGAAATCAATTGGACACGCTCTTAGCATATCTTCTAAAGTCTGAATGGTCCTTTTTGCTTGACCATCTATCTGAGGATAAAAGATTGTACTAAGATAAACTTGGTTACCAAGACCCTTTCGGAATGCTTTCCAGAAATGAGAGGTGAACTAAGTACCTCTGTTTGAAATAATGGACAATGGAACACTGTACAATCTGATCAACTCCTTGATGTAAAGTTTGGCGTAATTCTTGGTTGAATAAGAGGTATGAACTGGAAGGAAATGAGCTGAATTGGTAATCCTGTCTACAATGACCAAGACTGAATCATACTAATGACGAGTTCGAGGCAAACCCATCATGAAGTCTATGTTCACTTCTTCCCACTTCCAAGTAGGAATAATAAACTCCTGCATAGGACCACTAGGCTTCTGATGCTCTATCTTAACCTACTAACATGTAGATTACTTAGCCATAAACTCTGTAATATCTCTGTTCATCCCACTCCACCAATAGACCTCCCGTAAGTTGCAGTACATCTTTGTGGCCCCTGGATGAATAGAGTAGCATGCACCATGCGCTTCTTCAAGAATTCGCTGTCTTAATTCATCTACACCTGGAACACATAGATGACCCTGACAATGAAGAACACCATCTCCTCCTTGGGAGAAAACCTCTACTTTCTGATTCTGGACTGACTCTTTCAACTTAATAAGGCTGGGATCTCTATCTTTCTTTTCTTTTACCTTGGAAACTAGAGATGATTCTGAACTACTCAGAACCCATATATCACCTTCTTCTATATTGACTAAACGAACGCCTAGTCTGGCAAGCTGATGGACTTCCTAAGCTAACTTTTTCTTACTATCCTCAATATGAGAAATACTACCCATGGACAGTCTACTGAGAGTGTTGGCCACTACGTTAGCCTTGCCTGGATGATAAAGGACACTTATGTCATAATTTTTCAAGAGCTCTAACCACCCTCTCTGATGAACATTAAGATCTTTTTGAGAAAAGACATACTGAAGGATCTTATGATCTGTGAAGACATCTACATGAACACCATATAGATAATGCCTCTAAATCTTCAAGGCAAAGAGTATGGCTGCTAACTCAAGATCATGAGTAGGACAATTTTTCTCATGGGGTTTAAGTTGTCGGGAGGCGTAGGCTATGACCTTACTATTCTGCATGAGGACATAACCTAAACCCACTCTGGATGCATCGCAATACACCACAAACCTATCTGAACCATCTGGAAGAGCTAAAATTAGAGCTGAGGTGAGTCGAGTCTTCAATTCTTGAAAACTCTTCTCGCAATGATCTGACCACTAAAACTTGACTTTCTTCTGAGTCAATCTGGACATAGGGGATTCAATAAAAGAAAATCCCTCAACAAACCATTTGTAATAGCCAGCCAAACCCAAGAAACTCCTGATATCTGATAGAGAGACAGGGCGAGGCCAGTTTCTTACTGCTTCGGTCTTTTGAGGATCTACTCTAATTCCATCACCGAAAATGATATAACCAAGGAATGCTGCTGACCTTAGCCAAAATTTGCATTTACTGAATTTGGCGAACAACTGATGATTTCTGAGAGTTTGAAGTACTATTTTGAGATGGTCTACATGATCGCGTTCACTGCGGAAATAGACCAGAATATCATCTATGAAGACTATGACGAACATGTCCAAGTACTGCTTGAACACACAGCTCATCAAGTCCATAAAAGTGGGTGGGGCATTGGTAAGACCAAAAGACATGACTAAGAATTTAAAGTGACCATACCGAGTATGGAAAGCTATTTTTAGAATGTCACATTCTCTAACTCTGAGCTGATGATAGCCAGATCTGAGGTCTATCTTGGAGAAATAGTTAGCACCCTAAAGTTGGTCAAATAAGTCATCGATTCTAGGAAGAGGATACTTGTTCTTGACCGTGACTTTATTGAGCTGACGGTAATTTATACATATTCTGAGGGAACCATCTTACTTGTACATGAATAAGACTGGTGTGCCCCACGGGGAAATGCTGGGTCTGATGAATCCCTTATCTAGGAGATCCTTCAACTGTTCCTTCAATTTTCTGAGTTCTACTGGTGCCATTCTACATGGTGGAATAGAAATGGGCTGAGTATCTGGTAGAAGATCAATGCCGAAGTTTATTTCCCTTTTAGGAGGAATTCCTGGAAGATCTTCAGGAAAGATATCTGAGTATTCATTCACAACTGGGATTGAATTAAGACTGGGAGTCTCGGAATTGGAATCCTTAACATGAACAAAATTATAGACACATCCCTTAGATATTAATTTCCTTGCCCGAAGGTAGGAAACAAGCTGACCCCTGAAACCAGATACACTACCCTTTCACTCAAGGACAGTTTTATTTGGGAACTAAAACTGGACTATTCTATTTCTGCAGTCGACTGCGGCATAGCAGGAATGAAGACAATACATGCTGAGAATGACAACAAAATCAGTCATCTCTAATTCGACTAAGTCTGTTGAAGTAACTTTCTGAAATATCATAATCGAGCAGTTCCTGTATACCTGCTGGGCTATGATGGTTTTACCCACTGGGTAGAGACTGAAAGGGATCTACTAGAATTTAGCAAAGAATAAACATGCACATGAAAGATCTATAACATACCAGTAACCACATCAGGATAATTTTCCTGATCTTCCCAGGACTAAAGAGCATAGAGACGATTTGGACGTTGGCCACTAGTAGCACTAGAGGCGGCACCTTGCTGATTTGGGCATTCAGACTGAGCTGAGAAGCAGAGATGACTCTGATAACCTAACTGAGGGGAGTCTCTAACTCTATGGACTGGCTTTCCACAACCAAAACAGACATCGCTTCCAGCTCTGGACATACCCTTGTGGTTCTTACCACAAGTCTGACAAAGAGGATTAGTTCGGGCACTGCTAACACTGCCCTGAGACTTGGATCTTAGCGCTCTATCTTTGTTACCCTCTCTGAACTTAGGAAATGGAGCACTAGCTAAAGAAAGAACTGGAACTGATGGCTTAGGACAAAACTAAGAACGGTTTCCTCCTTCTAATTTGGGCTGAGCAAAGTTGAAATTACCAAACCTTGCTCTCTTATTCTGCTTCTTCATCATCTTAATACTTTGCTCCTCTATATTCTGAGCATGGGTCATAAGCCTGGCTAAAGTCATGTCACTATTCAGTATGGCAGATCTGCACTCATTAACCACACTATCACTCACCCCTAAAACAAACTTACTCATTCTTGCCCTGCTATCTGTAACCACATGAGGGGCATATCTGGTTAATTGAGTAAACTTAAGAGAATACTCTTTCACTGTCATATTGCCCTGCCTGAGGTTTATGAATTCTAGGGGAAAGAATCTATAAGGAAAGCAGATACAAACTCCTCGCACTCAACTGACCCTGCATCATCTGCCCTTTTTAACTTCCACTGTTTGAACCAAGTATGAGCAACATCCTGCAACTGATATACAGCTAGCTCAGCACTCTTAATAGTAGTTAACCCCTGATATCTGTCACTTTCTGCACCTGATATAGGAATTCTTGAGGGTCTTCATTTGTCTTAGACCAGTGAAAGGTTGGAGGATTCATTCAGGTGAAGTTCCGAATCCTGGCTGCAGCTGAATTGGTCACTGGGTTTGCCGAAATAACAGTTGGGCATTCATTCTAAGCAGCAACTGACTGATCAAGAGTAGTTAATGCAGCACTGAACTCCGCATGAGAAAAATGTTCATCCAAGGGATCTTCTTGGACAGGCTAGGTTCTTCGCTTGGGAGGCATGTTCTGAAATAAAGAGAAGTTGATTAGACTGAGAGATTGACTTGAGATTATGCTCACTAGCACTACATGAATACTAAGAGAAGGGAAACTATTCCTAAAATATCTTATAACCTCCTACTGATAATACTTAAATTACACTCTTGAGTGGGTGTTAATGATCGTTAATATAAAACCCAACTAGGTTGGGGTCGAATCCCACAGGGAATAGGGTGTAAACGTCAATTTGTTTACGAAATGCTTTATTGATAGTTTACTATTTTCGAAAGATGGGGGTTTGAGGTTTGCAATAAATCAATTTCCACTTTCTCAACTTTAGTGTTGTAATCAATATAAATGGGAAACCAGAGCTTTGTTCACCAAGGATTTAGGGAATTGACAGATACTAGGTGATGCTAGAGATTCTCGAAATGAGTAGAATAGTAGAATATCCCTGACGATTATACTATCTGACTTATCTCTCGACCTTACCAGAAAATTTATTATCTAATTCTCTTGAACTTAGATAACTTATCTATTTCCAATAGGATGTTATCTCAGGTAGATTAATCTAGTTACGACATTAATCATTAAACAGAAGGTTGGTAGCTTCTGAGTCCCTATTGATAATTCACGTCCTTTAGTCTATTTCTCAGTTAGAAGCAAATAAAACCTAAGGCATAACCTAATGTTTCCAACCACTAGATTTTAGTTAAAACAACAGAATCTCAAGATGTTTTACTACTCTTTGAATCCGTTAAACACCTAGTATTATATCAAACCCTAATCCATGGATCCCATAACTCCGACTAATGAAATTAATCGCTCATGATTTGATGAACGAAATAACAAGTTGAATTCATGGTTATAATGATAAACTTACGAATGGGTAGAAAAAAACAAGTAGTTCCTCGGATTTAATCACAAGGTAGAAACCCCAAAAATATTTGATACGAAAACACAAGAATAATTTATGAAAGAGAGCAAAAATATGTGTCTCTCATCTTAGAGTTGATGTCTGGTAGATGAATTATTAATTCCATCAACAACCCTAAAAGATGCTATTTATACTAAAGCCTAATTAAGAAAACAAAATAACAAAATTAATAAAATTGTCCAGAATAAGTGACGCCTAGGCTGACCTGCGTCAAGAAGTTGACGTCATATCATGGATAGCGTCAGAGAGGCTTCAGTTGCCTTCAGGTTCTGTCTTAGGCTGATGATGTGGCTGATGCTGTGTTAGGGATCTGATGGTGTATCACCGACGTCGTCAGATATCTTCTTCCCATACTACTTTCTACTTAAGGCTGACGCCATTCTTGATGCCTTATCAGGACTTTGATGCCACATCACCAGCATCATCAGAATAGCTCCTCAAATTGTAACTCCCTAGTTAAGGCAGACGCCAATGCTGATAGGCTATCATGAGGCTGATGACTTATCACAGAGGTCGTCAGCCATGTTTTCTTCTATTTTGCTTAGATTTTCAACTCTTTTGCTCCATTAGTGTTTATTCTCATTTCTTCAACCTTTTTCTGCAATATCATGAGCAAACACATCAAAATAACAAGAGTTGCTTCAGAATTCATAATTATTTTGAGCTAAAAAGCATTAAATGTGTTAGCTTTTGCTCATACATCAACACCCTCAACTTAAAATAATTGCTTGTCTTCAAGCAACAACTAACTAAAAGAATACAACGAACATTCAGCAGTCAACAACCAATTTAGCTCAAAACTCAGTTTACCATCTCAAAGGTCAACCAACTCAAAATTACTATGCATTTTATTGAAAAGCAACAACGTAATACAAAGGCTTCTTCCCATGGCATCCACTAAGTACCGAAAATCATGCATGTATCAATGTACACTACCCAAACAAGTAAGCAACTTAGCAAGATACTAGTTTGCCCTCACAACAAAGAAATTCCCCTTTTTTTCTCATCTCAAAATCAAAAATATAAACACGGGAATCATCACAAAAACACTCACTCTCAGAATGAAGTTCAAACCAGTGTATGCCAAACACCATATGCTTGCCCTTATCGTTATTACCTAGGTTTCCAGATAGGTACGCTAGGATCAATATAGGTCTTTATTCGACTTGTAACATAGGCTAGGGCTGCTATGATATTATACGGCATTTAGAGTGACTAACCTCCTTGGCACTACCTTAACTTGTGGGGTCCACTTATTAACCTCTTTTTCTCTCTTTTTCTTTTCTTTTCTTTATGTTCTTTTTTTACTTTTTCTATTTTCTTGATCACACTTTCAGGATGGGTGTACTTTTTATTCAAGCAGAGTTTCTTTTGTTGCTCTTTTTCACCAATACCCAACTTTTTATTCTTTTTATTTGATTCTTTCACTTCTACTCTACCCTTCTTCATACACAACTTATATCACGTACCCCTATGATAGCCACCCTCTACTTAGGTTGTTTGCCTACGTTAAGGTGCACAGTGTCCAAGGAGGACTAGGGCCAAAACAGGTTCATTATGATTTAAAAAGAAAAGGTGATAGGCATCATAGAAAGAAAAATAGTCAGTTAAGGCTCAAACTGGGATCAAGGGATATCATGCATTAGAGGAAGGTCATTTAGGCTAATAGTGACTTAAATTCAAAAATGGCCTATGATTCTTTCCTAACCCCTATCTCTCAACTATGGTAAAACGAACCGAGCAAGTTCTAGATTTGACACTACAAAGAGAACTCGATATAGTCTCACACACACATGGCACACAAGCAATATCACTGGCTACTACCTATCTGGTTCATGCAATTGTTCAGCAGTGATGGTCAAGTAACTAAACTAATGCCATGACGAGATGCATAGTGGTCACACTAAGGTGCAATTCATACAGTCATGCAAAACAAACCTTCGAAGAGGTGTTCAAAATCACAAAATTAGTTAACTGCCAACAGAACTTGCACTACTCCTAGTTATTTATAGAATATGCTACAAAAACATGCTACCCTACACCCTCAACTTAAAATCAAAACAAAATAAAACTAAGGGTTAGTATATACCTGGAGTTAATCAAGTCTCAAATCATGGGTCCTCGACCCTGCATCAGTGTTATCCTCATCAGGAGATTCTCTTTGCTTTGGTTTAGCTGTTCTGCTAGATGATGCTCCTATAGCTATCGCTCGCAGTGCTTCTTCCCATTTCCAGTTGTCCTCTCGGGACGCTTACGTTGCCCTTTTCAGATCTGCTTTCTCTTGTTCCATCAATTCATCATCTGCCTGCAGTTTTTTCTCTGCCTTATTTTATTGTTTACCTTTTTCTTGGCCTTGCTCTTATTCTCATCATCTTCTTGTCTCTTTATCTTACCTTTTTCAACTTCTTTTTCTTTCTTTTTTTTCCTTTTCACTGTCTCCATAGTGAGATCTAGGATTGGAGGTTCATTTTTAGATTCCTCAACTGTCTGCCCTACAGGAATCATAAATTGGTGTTGTTGTAATACCACTATTTCAGCTTTTACCTTTTCTAGGGCCACTCTGAATTCAGCAAGCTATGCTCCAGTCAGCTCCTGTGCCCTTACATCAAAATGGTTCTCCAGATCTATAGCCCATGCAGGAAAAGTAGCAAAAGGCTCAAGATCATCCCTAATTCTTTTATCTACAGCAGCAGCAAACTGCTCAGCAAAGGCACGTAGTTGCATCTCACACCATCAGGCCTATTTGGCTACTTTTTTGATATCATTAGGCTGGGATGTAGCTTTTGCTGGTGCTGTAGGAACTGATGGACCTAACTCATCGTTAGGAACTGAGCCTGTCTGAGCAGCCTCAAAAGTTTGCACCTCAACTTCACGTACTAAACTAGGGCCTACAATTGATGGGTTCACCTCAACCCTCACCCCTCTATCAAGTGTCAGCCTTGGCTAATTTTACTCATAGCGAATAGGGTTATAGGTCTTAGTGGCATACAAAGTCTCATCAATCCCAGCAATATGTGGTACCCCTGCCTCTGTTCATATCCTGGTAATCAGACAAAGAAATAGATAAGCTATGTCAGATCTTGTTACCCGAATCTTGATCTCTTCAGGAATAATCTCCCCAAAATTCAGCTTAAGGTTGTCCACAAGACATGCGACTAATATTACTCAATCATCACCTAGAATATTATCTCTGTCGGTCGGCATCAAATGGGTGCGCATAACACCCTACCAGAATTTTGCCTCTTGAGTCAAAGAAGCCTTATAAATACGCTCACTGGGTTGGTTCAGCCATAAAGGGTCTCCCTCAGCTATGATATAGCTAACCAAGAACGCTGGTCATCCTTACTCTTCAGACAATGGTGGAATATAGGATTTATCTCCTGAGGATTGAAGTTGGGTCCATGTAGAAACCTGTTGATAGTCGTATCAAAAATATCTATACTTACCCCACAAACTGGAACTCTGATCAGCAAAGGTTGGTCTGCTATGGTCTCTCCACTCTTGCACATGCTTTCTAATCTAGCCTGGTAGTTCGCATAGAACTCCCAGACTACTGTAAGCCAAAATGGTTTACCTCCCTTAGCAGTCTATCCCAGCCCATAATCTCTGAATTTCTTCTCAACTGCAGGATACCCAGGCAACCCTGTGATGATGACTCTCTTCTCTGGAAACACCAGCCGTCTGGTAGATCTTCTTTTATTCTAATCAGCCCTTTGAGGAAGATGTTTTCCGCTTCAGGGATCTGTCATCAAGCACTCTCACGAACCTCCAGATTCTTGTATTTTATCAAAGTTCCCCGACTGGGGTTCCTTCTCAGCTTGATTTTCAGTTGCGGGAGTTTCAGAGAATGTTTCCTCAAAATCAGCCTTCTCAGACTCAGGTTGTTTGGACTCAGTTTGCTTAGAACCTTCTTGCTCAGAGGATTCACACTCTGCTGGGGTAGTAGTCTCAGTATCATCACTATCTTCTACTGCAATGCGTTTAGGTGGAGGAGGTTCCTTTGGACTAGGTTTCTTTCTCCTCCACCTGAGCAATGGTTCTTCATCTTCGTAATCAGAGTCTTTATCAATAAGATTTTGAACCACTTTAGGCTTGACAGTTTTCTTTGGAGTGTTAGGATTCTTACTTTTAGGTTCCATTAGAGTGTTCCTGAACCATAAGACAAACACAAGTTACTGATCAAGGTATAACAGTCAAAACATGCTATTCAAGTTCACTTAGCATCATCATCTAACTTGTGATGACATGACTGATAAGGCATCACATTTTTGATAAACTATCAGCTATGTCATCAGCCTTAAACAGAACTAGCATACTTTTTTCAAACTTGTGACAACATTCCTGATAAGGCATCACGCTTGTGAATGCCTATCAGCAATGTCGTCAGCTCAGAATTTACCCCCTCTTAGTTTACATTCATAATTTTGGGACCAAATTCTTCGTATAATCACATAGTATTTTTATTTTTGTACTTAGGGTTTTCAAATTTTTGCAATTTAGGCACAACTTAACCCTAATTTCTGATTTCCATGCTATTACAACTTGAACTCAAGTTTTTTCCTTTAGAGCATCATATTTTCAACAACTTTACCACTTCAATGACAGGAGAACAAAGTTATGAGCATACCTGATGAGTTGAATCCACTTGATTACATGAGAGAGAAGAAAAGATGAGAGATAGACTCTGATTTTCCTTGCAATCCCACAACTATCAAGAAGGAGGTTTCCTTGTATACTTGGGAGTGTTTTGAAAGGAAGTAAATATCCTACTAAGGAAATAAAATAATACTTAAAGAAGGAAATGAAATAAAGTGGGAACCTGAAGGGTTTTACACCTGGGCCAGGTCGGATTTGGATCGAATTGGACCCAGATTTTTCTCAAAATGACATAATGGCTGATGTCAACTCGAGATAAGCCATCAGAAATGTGATAGCTTATCACAGAGGTCGTCAACCTTAACAGAGAAAGTATCACCCTCTGATCTTTCTGACAACGTTGGTGATAAGCCGTCACAGTTGTGATAGCCTATCACAAATATCGTCAAGACCACTTGACTTGCATTCTTTAATTTTTACCTTGACCTTTTTGTACCACTTCAGTTCCTTCCCATTACTACCTAATTGAATAAAAACAAAATACATGAAAATAAAATTTTGGGCTGCCTCCCAATAGCGCCTGATTTTGTGTTGTGGCACGACTTGGTTATCTTGACTACTCAGACTTCGTCAAGATATCGTATCGCTACCTCATTACAATATTCCTGCAATACATCCACAACTAAGAAGATGTTCATCTCCTCCAACTGCTTTATAGGAGGTTGCATTTTAAACCTGGCGTCCTTTTTCCCATATCTGAACTTGAGCTCATTGAGCTCCATATCAACCAATACTCTCCCCGTGGCTAATAATGGTCTACCCAAGATGATGGGTACCTCTAAATCAACATCACAATCCAGTATCACAAAGTCTGCAGGCAGAATAAAATCATCCACCTTTACCGGCACATCCTGCAATATACCAACCGGTCGCTTAACTAATCTATCTTCCATAACAAGATACATCATTGTGGGGGTAGGCTCCCCCAATCCAAGCTTCTTGTAGATATCAAGCGGCATCAGATTTATACTTGATCCTAAGTCACATAAAGCTTTGGTAAACTTTATGGACCTAACAGTGCACGGTATGGTAAATGCTCCAGGATCAGGCTTTTTCTGCAATAAGGATTGTGAAGACACAGCACCACAGTGATGGATGTTGTCCACTGAATCACAACTTACCTTCCGCTTCTTTGTTAGCAATTCCTTCATAAATTTAGCATAGTTCGGCATTTGCTCAAGTGCCTCCATCAATGGTACATTCATAGTCAGCTATTTCATTATTGCCATGAACTTGCTACATTTCTCGTTATTTTTTTCCTTTTTCAACCTCTGAGGAAACGGAGGCGGTGGTCTTGGAATTTGTTTTAATAACACTTCCTCTTTCTTGTCGTCTTCTTTCTCTGATATGTTAACAAAGCCATTTAGCTTCTCAGACTCCACTGGATTGTTTCCTTCCGATTTATCAACACTTACCTACTTCTCCACAGCTTTGCCTACAGAAGGGCCAGATAACATCTTACCACTACGAGTGGTAATCGCCATACAAGAGCCATCAGTCTATGGGTTTTGAACCGTATCACTAGGTAAAGTGCCAGCTTTTCTCTGATTTAGAGTAGCCAAAAGTTGGCTTATCTGCTGCTCCAACTGCTTAATAGAAGCTGAGTGTGAGCTAACCAACTGACTGAGGGTAGAAAACTCACTTTTCATATTAGTTACCCCCGAGTTGGTTGCCTTCACTCCCTTCAACAACTTTTCCATCATGTCCTCCATGGATATCTTGCCAGAACTAGTTGTTGCAGCATCCCAACTTCCAGGAGAAATATACAAACCACTCCTATCATTATTGTTTCTCCAATGTCCCTGCTCCCTATCTTTATAATCAAGCTTGTCATAGAAAGTCTGACCTTGGTTCCCTTAGCTATTGCCTCGAAAACCCCCCTGATTACTCATATAGTTTGCCTCAGCATCAACACCTATAGATACAGTACCCTGAGAGGCCACAGGCTTGACCATTTCAGTTTTTCTGGATAGCAAGTGCTTAGCCAGCAAGTCCATATGCGTCTTCAAATGGGCCATGTGCTGATCTCGCTCCTCATCCCTTCTACGCTACTCTGTAGTAATACCACCAGTAACAGTAGGGCTAGCCAGTACAGAATCCCTAGTGTGCCAAGCCCGACTCTGCTTGGTCATTCTATTCAGTATATCAGAAGCATCCAAAAAAGAGAGGTTAATGAATAAACCACCTGCAGCGTTGTTGATAATTAGATTTGTCACAGAGTTGAAAGTTCTGTACAAAGTCTTCATCAAGTGCAAGTCTGTCATATTGTGGTTCGGACATTGTGCAAGTTCTTAAACCTTTCCCAAGTCTCATGCAGTGCTTCAGTCGAAAGTTATTTGAAGTTGCTAATCTCGTCCCTCAACTGTACCCTTTAGAAGGGTGGAAAGAACCCTTTTAGGAACACATCTTTCAACTATCTCTAATTAGTTATAGAGTCGAGCTCTAACTCATTCAACCACATTGTTGCCTCTCCTAATCGCATTCTGGATCACTTCCAGATTATCAAAAGATTTGAAGATGGTGATGAAGTTCACCAAATGCATGTTCGGATCATCACCAGTAAAGCCTCCAAATAACACTTTCTGATTCAGGAGTTGGATCATGGTACTTATTATGCTAAACTTTACACCTGGTGCTAATGGCGGCGGAATGATAGCACCCATTGCACCATCTCCGTCCATTCTTTCATCATCTTCATCAGCCTCATATTGCATAGGCTGTTGACCATACCTTCCTTGGACTAGACAATTTCTATTGACGTTTCACTGTACTAGTGCAGCAACTTGCTCAGCTCTCCTTGGGTTTTGAGGATTCAGCAATTCCTCATCACCCAAGTCTTTATCATCAAGTTTTTGGTGACGTGCTTGTTGACCCAAATTTTGCACAATCACCTGAGCCCTAGCAAAAGAAACTAGTCTTCTTGCTTCCTGTTGTTCAGCTATCCTCCTAATTAGTTGAGGTTCCAGATTGATTGGTAATAGAGGTTCTCCAGAACTTCTTGTGCTTGGCATAAACAACACAGTACCTACAGTAAAAAAACAACATATAAACATAAATCATGAAAACTTAACTATCAACAAATTTTCGCACACAAATTTTCAATCTACAACTGTATTCCCCGACAATGGTGCCATTTTTGATAACGCTCAAATTACACTCTTGAATGGGTGTGAGCGATCGTTGTCAATATAAAACCCAACTAGGTTGGGTTCGAATCCCACAAGGAATAGGGTGTGAACATCAATTTATTTACGAAATGCTTTACTAATAGTTTACCATTTTCGAAAGATGGGGGTTTGAGGTTTGCAATGAATCAATTTCCACTTTCTAAACTTTAGTGTTGTAATCAATATAATGGTAAACCAGAGCTATGTTCACCAAGGGTTTTGGGAATTGACAGATACTAGGTGATTCTAGAGATTCGCAGAATGAGTAGAACAGCAGAATATCCCTGACGATTATACTATCTGACTTATCTCTCGACCTCACCAGACAATTTATTATCTAATTCTCTTGAACTTAGATAACTTATCTATTTACAATAGAATGTTATCTCAGGTAGATTAATCCAGTTACAACATTAATCATTAAACAGAAGATTGGTAGCTTCCGAGTCCCTGTTGATAATTCACGTCCTCTAGTCTATTTCTCCGTTAGAAGCAAATAAAACCTAAGGCAGAACCTAATGTTTGCAACCACTAGATTTTAGTTAAAACAACAGAATCTCAAGATATTTTACTACTCTTTAAATCCGTTAAACACCTAGTATCATATCAAACCCTAATCCATGGATCCTATAACTCCGGCTAATGAAATTAGCCGCTCATGATTTGATGAACGAAATAAAAAGTTGAATTCATAATTATAATGATAAACTTATGACTGGGTAGAAAACAAGAAGCAGTTCCTCCGATTTAATCTCAAGTAAAAACCCCCAAAATAGTTGATACGAAAACACAAGAATAATTTATAAAAGAGAGCAAAAATATATGTCTCTCTTCTTAGAGTTGATTTCTGGTAGATGAATTATTAATTCCATCAAAAACCCTAAAAAATGTTATTTATACTAAAGACTAATTAAGGAAATAAAATATAAAATTAATAAAATTGTCTGGAATAGGTGAAGCCCAGGCAGACGCTGCATCAAGAAGTTGACGCCCTATCATGGATGGAGTCAGAGAGGCTTCAGTTGCCTTCAGGTTCTGTCTTAGGCTGATGATGTGGATGATGCCGCGTCAGGGATCTGACGGCGTATCGCCGATGTCATCAAATATCTTCTTCCCATGCTACCTTTTGGTTAAGGCTGACGCCATTCTTTATGCCTTATCATGACTTTGACACCACATCAACGGCGTCGTCAGAACAGCTCCTCAAAATGCAACTCCCTGGTTAAGTCTGCCGCCAATGCTGATAGGCTATCACGAGGCTAATGACTTATCACAGAGCTCATTATCCATGTTTTCTTCTATTTTGCTCAAATTTTCAACTCTTTTGCTCCATTATTGTTTATTCTCATTTCTTCAGCCTTTTTCTGCAATATTATGAGGAAACACATCAAAACAACAAGAGTTGCTTTAGAATTCACAAATATTTTGTGCTAAAAAACATTAAATGTGTTAGCTTTTGCTCACACATCACCTACACATAAATGTGGCGCGCAATACACCCATGTACAAGACTCTACTAGATGTGGCTTCCAGACTTCCTAGGACTCTACTGAACCTTAGGCTCTAATACCAAGTTTGTAACATCCCGAATCTGGTACCCAAAATGCTACACGGTGCTCATGACCTCGAAAGACTATAAGCTAACCCATGACTGATATTTGTACCTGTATACTACATAAAATACTGAATAATACAAAAACATGAACTGAAAGGCCATAAGTTTCAAAGCTGAACATAATCTGAATAATATAACATCTGTGTGGGGTAATAGAACACCCAAAACAAAATTGAACATACTGAAGTCTAAAACTTGATACCTGGAAAAAATCTAAACATGACTATCTAAATGAGTAAGGAGTTGATGAGACATGTCCCCAACTAACTTCGACTAATAAACTAATTACTGAGATAATAGAGAAAAACAAATGATCATATCCTTAAAAGATGAGGACTCACTCTAACTCTGACTGCTGATACTGGAATCTACTGCTGCTCTGAAACTCGTGTCTCTGAACTTATGGTATAAGACACCATAGCGCGAATGTGTCAGTACTTTGAATGTACTGGTATGCATGTAAGGTAGGCTAAATACATGGGGTTCATATACATGAACAATAATAATAACTGACTAACTATCATTAGCATGAGAATACATACATGAGACATAACAAATGACACTGATATCGTGATAACATGATTACTGGGTCTGAATACTGATAACATAACATACTGATAACTAATAAGACTAATAATATGGGTGACTGTATCTGACAGTCCTAAATCTGATGGAACTAGCTAAGTTTCGTACTGTATCTGAGTTGACTGTATTTGACAGTCCTAAAATTAGAAGAACTATCTGAGTTCTTTTACTGATACTAATACTAAAACTGTGAAAAGTAGTCATCTAACCGACTTGCCCCAAATATACCATTATGGATGAGTTGGGGTCCAATCTTTAACCCCAATTAGAAGGGTATCAATACTGCACCACTGGTAAGGATAAGCTGTGTATGACTCTCATCTGATAGATCATCCTATGTTTGAGAAATATGCTACTAAAGGTCCTCGAATTATAGAGAAAATCGAGAGAAGAATCAAGGGAGGAACAGATTTATAACCACCTCGTTTATCAATAAAATTATTGTTTCTTCATATTTTTATTTATGGTAAAAGTTAATTTTTGATGAATTAAATTATGTTGAAAAAAAATTGGCATGCCCAGTGGGACCAAATCTGTCATTCATCTCTTCTCTTATAAATTAGATCTGCAAATCTGTAGTCATCGCATAAAGATGGAAGCTCTATTGGTACTTCAAGACTCGTCATCAAATCTACACTTCGACAAGCCATGAAGTAGGGGTAATTTGTAGACATCTAAAATTTATAGGACTCTTCAAAAAGAATCCAAATTTTGTTAGAGTTCTAGGCTACTTTACCCTAAATCCCGCCTATTTAAAGGGTAACATATTCCCTAAAATAGGCATCTTGAATATCCGATAAACTGAGGGATATTCTTAAAAAGATCGGGATCTCCAATATCCCACAAAATCATGAGATATTCATAAATAGATCATCATATGTTTGAGAAATAAGCCACTAATGACCCTTGAATTATGGATAAAATCGAGAGAAGAATCAAGAGAAGAACAGATTTGTAACCACCTCGTTTATCAATAAAATTGTTGTTTCTTCATATTTTTATTTGGGGTTGAAATTTATTTTTCATGAATCAAATTATGCTGTAAATAAAGATAAAATATGTTTTCATAAGTTTACAAGTTTGCTTAAATTAAATATTTAGTCCATCATCTAAAAAATATCTAAGTTATAAGATGAAAAAAAAAAGTGTTATTTACTACAACAATGTCTAAAATTTTTGCTACACTACGTCCATCAGTGTTCATATTGAATTATCTTGGAGGTTTAGAGTAACTGATAAAATATTTTCATGTGAATAGAGGGTCCAAATAGTGGAAAAAACCTCTTGCAGAAATTTAAGGCTGGGTTGCGTACAATAGACCATCGTGGCCGGTCCGGCCCCTTCCTAGCCTAGAGCAGAGATTTAATGCATCGAACCACTTTTTTTTCATTTATAATTGTGATCATATTGAATTACACAAATTTCAGGCCCAAGGGGATATGGAATAACGTGAGTCTCTTCGTTTGGAAAATGAAAGATTGCATTAAGAGAATTTACAAATATATTTAGAGTTGAACAAAATAATTTGTGCTAATTGTATTAAAGCTGAGCAAGAACAAATAATCCTACAAGACTTGCAAAATGAGAGTGCTGGATTTACAGAAGAGGTCAGTTTTCATTTCTTATTAATTAACTATATGTTACTCGAGCTCTTTAAGAATATTTATGTATTCGTGTTGAAACCTCCAAAATTGAACTACTTCTGGAGGATGCGATATGCACGTATTAATGTGGTTAATAATTGTAATTTACTACATACAATCACTCATATATTTTTTCCTTTCCCCTCTTTTGACAGATTACGATGATATTCAATGTGATTGATGATATCGAGCAAAACGCTGATGATTACAATGATGATTCTAATGGCATAGATTGAAATGTAACGATGATCCAAATGCCCTATATTTGAAGATCAGATTGGGATGATGTTCAATATCGCAATTTTCAAGATTGAATTAAAGGTTTGGAACTATTTGAAGGCTATGTGAAGATTGTAAAGCGAATGAAAAAAGGGTTAACTAGTGGTTTTCAACTAGTGTTTTTTTTTAATATTCTCTTTAAGTTAATATTGCAACTATGTAAGACTTGAATTTAAATTATCATATATGCATAAATATGTTACTTTTCTTTGTATATTTACTTTATGTTATGTTGGTGTTGGACAATAAAATTTTTGAGATCGAAAAATAAATAATTGAGATAAGAAAATATTGCAACAATCATTTTATTAATTTCAATGCGAGTGTTACAATCCTATGAATCCTCTAATTAGCCTTTTCAAATATAAATTCACGGGCTTAGAGCTTGATCTTGAATTTGAACTTGATTTCTTGATTTGAGGGACTTGATCTTACTTGTGCTTGAATTCAAGGGTTTTTGAGCTTAATCTTGAATATTGCGGTCTTGATCTTGAATCTTAGTGAACTTGATTTGAATGCTTGATCTTTTTAGAGAAATTACGGAGTTTGATCCACGAGCTTTATCTTGCTACTTGTTAGAGTTCTGGGGTTTTTTCTTTCTGAATTATGAGGCCCCTATTTATAATTGCAGCAAAGGAAGAGTCATGATGAATATGGACTTTCTTTGACTAATGTGGCACCTTTTATGGGCTTTTATTTCATGGGTCTGCTGCATCAGTTTGACATATGGACGGTCCTATTGACTCATTCACTTGACTTGGCATGCCACGTCATTGACATGTGGCACTTATTTGGCCCTCTAGAATATGACAATATTTTGTGCTTAGTAAAGTGGACTCATCATTTATAGCTCAAATTAATGGAATAACCCAATAAATATTGGGCCTTTAAATCCATACCTATTTGGACTTAAATAATTAATTCAATTATATTAATTCGTAATATTTATTCAGGACTAATATATTTTGAATTTAATATAATCAAAATTTTGTAGAGATTTAAATTTAATAAAATTGCATCGCCCATAAATGCCCTTACTTCAAGACTTGTCGTGACATTTAATATTTTGGAGACTAGCCTTGAATTATGATTATTTAATCATGTTTCCTTCGTGCTTCAATGATTTTCCATACATAAGAACACCTCATTCAAAAACTTTAAAGCCAAACCATATTGACATTGTCTCTCAAAGCTCTCTTATTTTTATTCCACGAATCTCTATACTTAAAACCCGTTGGTGAGGCATGATATCCAATTTCAAACAATTTTGGAAGACTTTTTCATTGCCTTACTTAACCAGGAATAAAACTCTTTCGATTTAAACTTAGATTGGAGGAGGAAACAACCTCCAATTTAACTTTGTGTGGGAGAAGAAAATAAACTCCAATTTGAATTTGTATGGAAGAAGGAAATCAACCTTCAATTTGAATTTGTATGGGAGAAGGAAATAACCTCCAATTTGAATTTGTATGGGAAAAGGAAATAATCTCCAATTTGAATTTGGAGACGGAAGTTATTCCAATCTAAATTTATATTGGAGAAAGAAACAATCTCCAATTTGAATTTGGAGATGAAAATTATTCCAATCTGAATTTATATTGGAGAAGAAAACATTCATCCTACAACTCTATAAAAGGAGGTAGTTTCCCCACTTTTTTAATATCAATTTTGGGGTTTTCAAGCCATCAACAATATTGAGGTAATTTCTTTCCCTTATACTTTTCTCTTATTTTCGTCACTCTTTTTTCAGCACAGCATGTTAGTGGTAGAAAATTCATATCTAATTGTAGGAATAACAAAATTATGAACAATTTGATATTCCAAAAACTAGACTTTGAGATCTATAACATATCCAAAATTCAGCTTTAAATTCTTTCAATATAAATCTCGATAATTTTTTTAACTTAGCCCTGAATTTTATCATGCTGAAAATTTCAGATCTATGCGTCTTTACTAAAACTTTCATATCTTGAAGTAGGAAAAATGAAATCATAAGCCTCTTGATTCTTGTGAAACTTGATACAAATATCTATAACATATACAAAATTCATAATTTAATGCACTCGAGATATTTTCAGGTGTTATTCCGAAATCATCATTGAGTTTTGATGCATCAACAATTTTTGATTTATGCGATATCACCAAAAAAATTATATCTCAACATGAGAGTATCGAAATTATGATCCACTTGATTCTATAGATGTAGGAAACGTGCATGTATAACATATTCAAAATTTGGATTTTAGTTGTAGGCTTGGAGAACTTTGGCATTCCAAATTCCATTGAAGGAACTCTCTTTCTTTTCGACGGTTGCCCACATTGAGTCACAAATATTTAGAGTAATTCCAAAATTTAATTAGAATAGTTTCATACTTGGTATCCATATGGTAGATACCGTATGAACATATTTTTTTTTTACACTCGTGCAAATAAACTCAGAATGAAATTCTAAGCATCTACGTACCTCAGTAAAGATGATCAAGTCACAATGTAGTTCTGGGTGAGTGTTTTTTTCTTATGCCCTAACTTTTGCCTAGGCCACCTTTTTTGAGGTTTTCAACCTAGCGAACTTTCATTTTCTTTTTGATCCGTACACAGTTTATACTCTTGCGGGCTAGGAGTGGACATGCAATTTATACTCATGCCTTATAGAGTGTACATGTAGTTTATACTCGTTCCTTAAGGAGTTTACATGCAGTTTATACTCGTGCCTTAAGGAGTGTACATGCAGTTTATACTCGTGCCTTAAGGAGTGTACATTCAGTTTATACTCATGCCTTAAGGAGTGTACATGCAGTTATATTCGTGCCTTAAGGAGTGTATATGCAGTTTATACTCGTTCCTTAAGAAGTATTATCTTTCTTTTAGGATAGTACTTCTTCAAGAACTTGGCGTTGATGGGGTCAATCCTCACGTCATCTGCATCAACAAGACTGTAAGCACCGTTTGAATATGCCTCTTGTACGACATATGGTCCATCTCATTTTGGGGTGAATTTCTCCCCAGACTTATGAGAAGTGATAATGGGCCTTCTTACTACAAGGACTTGATCTCTAATTTGGAAGTACCTTAAGCAAACCCTTTAGTTGAAAGAATGAGATAGCCAGGCCTGATAATATTAAAGATTTGGTTAAGCCTCCAGCCTCTTCTCGTCAAGAGATTCTAACTCCGCAAGATGCAACTTAGCATTTTCTTCATCAGTGAGCCCTTCTAGAATGTGCAGTCTCAAAGAAGGTATTTGACTCTGAAGTGGCAGAACTGCTTCAACTCCAAAAGCAAATGAGTATGGGATTGCTTGCGTCAGTGCATGGTAAGTTGTCCTATACGCCCACAAAGCTTATTCCATCCGCTCATGCCAATTTTATTTGGATTTAGAGATGAATTTCTTCAACAAGTTGCATAAAGTCTTATTGAATGTTTCAGCTAGACCATTGGCGGCAGCATGGCACATAGAAGATTTGCGTTGCTTGAAACTAAAGAGGTCACAGATTTTGTTCATCAGCTTGTTATCAAATGGCTTTCTATTGTTAGTTATTATGTACTGAGGGATTCCAAAGCGGTAGACGATATTCACTCGGATGAAGTTCGCAACATTTTCTTTCTTTACTTCCTTGAGAGTAACAACTTCGGCCTATTTTGAGAAGTAATCTATCGTAGCCAAGATGTATAAGTGTCCACCAGAAGACTTTGGTAGTGGACCAACAACATCCATTCCCCAAGCATTGAATGGCCAAGACACTACAGTTGGATGTAGAACCTCTGAGGTTAATGTAAGAAATTTGCATGGAATTGGCAAGCTTTGCAACTTCTAGCATAGTCCAAGCAATCTTTCACTATCATTGGCCAATAATATCCCATCCTTTTAATGTGAAAATGGAGCTTCGGTCCAAATTGATGTGATCCACAAACTCTCGAATGTGCTTCTTGCAAAGCTTGAATTTCTTCTTTCTCTCCCAAACACCGTAAGAGTACTTCTTCAAATGATCTTCTGTACAGTGTATGTTTGTAGTAAAGGAAGCGAGGTATACAACGATGAATATCAGTCTTTCTCATTGGATCTTTCAAAAGTATCCCATAACATAAGTAATCAATGATAGGTTATCACCAATCTTCTTTTACAGCTTCAGACACGGCAATGAGATATTTAACCATGTTTTCTACATCATTATGTGATGGCGGTACTGTCCATTCTTGGAAGATAGTAACTCGCATATGATTTGGAAGATCTAAGTTGAAGCCAAAGCAGCTAAGGCATCAGCTTGCTTATTTTCTCTCCTTGGCACATGTTGGAGGGTTACTCCTCCAAGCCACCTCATTAACTTCTGTGCATAATCATTATATGGTCATAGCTTAGGCTTTTTGACTTCATAGCTTCACAAAATCTGCTTGATTACCAATTGGGAGTCACTAAAGACTTATAATTATAGTTGTTTCATGTCAACTGTCATCTCAAGTCTAAGTATTAAATCTTGATATTCAGCAACATTATTAGAGCAATGATTTATTAGGGTAAAATAGTATGGGATGACCTCTTCTTATGGAGTGATGAACATCACACTGGCACCACCTCTATCTCGATGTACGGCACCATCAAAGTACATCTTCCATGGGGATCTAACTTCAACAGCCATTGTATCTTCATCAGGGAGTTCATCGCTCAGCTCCCAATCATCAGGTATTAGGTGATCTACCAAGAAGTCAGCCAATGCTTGTCCATTTACAGCCTTTTGGAGAATGTACACAATCTCAAACTGTTGAAATTGAAGGTACCACCTTGCAAGTCGATCACTTAGGACTGGTTTTGATATCACAAACTTGATGGGATTTTCCCTAGACATGAGACGGACAGCATGAGCTTGAAAGTAGTGTTTCATCTTTTGGATAGAGAAAGCCAATGCCAAACATAACTTTTCAATTGGAGAATACTTCAGCTCATTTGGTGTCATCATTCTGAGTTTTCTTTGCATTCACTATTTTCTTGAGCCAGTAGTGCTCCAACTGACCTCTCTTGTGTCGCGATGTAGAGTATCAATGGCTTCCAAGGTATGGGTGCCGCAAGAACCAGTGGTCTCATTAAGTATGATTTAATACTCTCAAAGGCATTACTACAAACTTGGTCCAATTCGAAAGAAGTGTCCTTCTTCATGAGACGACTAAATGGTTGACATTTTTCGGCCAGGTTTGAGATGAACCTCCTTAAGTTTGCAAGCCTTCCTTAAAGGCTTTTTAGTTCATGAATATTTCAAGGTTTGGGCATCTTTAAAATTAATTCTACCTTGGCTTGATCAATTTCAATTCCTCGGTGTCTCACAATGAATCTAAGAAACTTTCCTGAAGTAACTCCAAAGGCACACTTAAATGGATTCATCCTAAGTTGATATCTTTGAAGTAACTCAAATACCATTCTTACGTCTTTTAAGTGGTCGTCTCTCATTCTTGACTTTACCACTAGATCATCCACATAACATTCAATATTTTTATGGAGCAGGCCATCAAAGATGTTCTACATAGCCCTTTGATAAGTGGCGCTAACGTTCTTCAAACCAAAAGGCATTATCTTGTAGTAATAAATACCTTTGGGTATACGAAATACAGTGAGTTCTTTATCCTTTTGGCACCATACGGATTTGATTGTAGCCGGATGAACCATCCATGAAAGACATTACCTCATAACTAGTGGTGGTATCAATCATTAAATCTGGTATGGGGATTGGAAAATCATCTTTAGGGCATGCGTTGTTGAGATCTTGAAAGTAAACACAAACTTGAATTTGGTCATTCTTCTTCCATTCTGGAACAATACTTGAAATCCATGTAGGATATTTGACTTCGTGAATAAAGCCAGCTTCAATGAGTTTGTTAACTTCATTTTCAATCAGTGGAACCAGCTCTGGCCTAAAGCGGCTTTGGGCTTGCTTAACAAGACGGGCACTGTTCTTGACTGCCAACTGATGGACCGCTACTTTTGGATCTAAGCCAGGAATTTCCTTATAGCTCCAGGAAAAGATATCCTTATATTCTTTGAGTATGTCCATATAAGCAATTTTCTCTTCCACTTCTAGAAACGCACTTAGGTAAGTTTATCTTGGTGCTTCATTGGTTCTAAGATTAACTTTCTTCAAGAGATCTATTTTGGCCTTTAATCCTTCTTCAAGTTGTGATGAAGCATCTCCAGCATCTTCTTCCTCATGAGGATCATCATCATTGATGGATATATGATAACACCAAAGGACATCTTATCTCTTTTCATCAACTTTTATTAGAGATGAGGCATCTTTCTCATTCTGGATCATAACATGATATGAGGAGCTAACACTCTCTTCATCTTCTTTGCGTTGCTTGGTATAAATCATAGTATGCGCCTTTACTTTTAGCACCTCATTGCATGAAATTGCCAGTTCCTTCTGTCGCTTCATTCTAAAAGGAATCAAACTTTGAAAATCCATCCGTATTCTAAGTGAATAGTGCATTATCGTGCTTTGACAACTCCTTTTACGTTTGTTGATTTTTCTCTTATTTAGAGGTTCTAACCTTTCGAACACAGAAGTTCTTACAGTTGATTCTCTAAGTCGATCAAAGACAGAAGCCCTCTTGTTGGATACAGTGGACTCTTCTTCTATAGTGATGTAATTGCTAACCGCCCTTCTTATGGAGATGTGAATTGGAGGTGGCTGCGTATATCCTAGGCCTTCATGTGCCTTCCTGGTCGTACCTTCCGACGGAAGTTTGCCCAACCTTGATGGCTCATTTAGATTGTATCCAGCCTTTACAAATAGCTTGTATGCATTTGGATCGAAGTTATCCTTCCTACATTTCGTAGGGAGTGTCATATCTTGTGGTAAATTTTGAGCCACAGACTCTTCAAGAAGTCTTGAGGATGGCTTTATTACTTCAACTTTCCTAATAGGTAAAGTTAGCCTTTTTAGCATATTATCTTGGGAATCTGATAGGTGATCTTTTTCTTTCCTTACCTTCGGTACGTAACGAAGAATGGGAGTTTTCTTTTTTTGTAGAAATGATACCCTCTTTATTTAAAGTGGAGAGAGGCTTCTTGGTGGCAACTTTTTCAATAATCACCGCGACCTTCTTAGATGCAAGATCATAACAATTGATCTTGGTGACATCTTCAACTATTTTCTCATCCACAATATGCTTTTTTAAGTAGAATTTTACATCGGCAAAATGTGACTCAGCTTCAGTGAATGGCTTGTCATCGGCAACTATCTTTCTTTCCACTCGATGTTCGAGGTACTTCAAGCATTAATAGTAAGAGGATGAGATAATTTTGTTCCCATGCACCCAAGGCCTACCAAGCAATATATTGTATGAAGTTTTGGCATCGATCATATGCATCAATGGGTTTAATTGAAAATCATCCATACGAATCCCCAACTTGATACATCCCATGGTCCTCTGTCCCCCTTGGTTGAAGCCTTGGATCAGTATACGACTTTCTTCCAGTTCGCTAGTAGCGATGCCAAATTCTTTCATCGTGCCAATAGGTACCCCTCATCTATCAAGATTCTATTGATCTTCTTTCCTAGAATTTGACCCACTATGTATAAGGGACAGTTATATAGGGCCTCACCAAGCAGAAGATAGTTATTTGTGAATGTGATTTTTATATCACACACATATACCTTTTTTCCAAGAATTTCAGCAAGCTTTTCGAAAGGTGAAGGAACCTCCATGGGTAGATTCTCACCCTTTTCCCCCTTTTTAGCGATATTAAAACAAGACGCGTCAAGGTTGACTTAGGCAGTCTTTACACGAAACCAACTCGGTAAGAATTCCTCTAAAGTCACTGGACGCTGAGGTTTTTGGTGGTCAAGCTCATCCACCCTCGTCTTCTTTGGGAATTCAACCAACTTCTGTTTCCTTAGTTTCTTTACCATTCTCCTTCTGGTTGGCTACTCGGATGACTCCTTTTGTAGACTTATCCTCTTGCGTTTGCGCCTCATCACCATAGTCTAACCTTCATCATTACCTTCGTCAACTGAAGACCTGTCAGGCTCTAATATTTTCTCATTATGCTCTTCGATACATATTTAGACTGGGTAGAGCGAGCCAAAAGTAATAAAGATTTGATGAGAACTGGTCGTCTCATTGATGAAGAAGATCTTCTTCTCTTTTGCCAATTGCATGACTTTATCTTTAAAGACAAAGCACTTTTCCAGAGGATGACTTATAGGCCTATGATATTTGCAATAATTAGGGTCATTGGTCCTTCTAGCTTTGTTGGGGACGCTTCATCTCTAGGAGTTGAATGAGCTTGTACTCAAGGAGTTCATTGAAAATCTCAGAAACATTAGAATCGAGGAAGGGATATTTCTTTTCTTGCATCTCCTTTAAAGTTTTTTGATTCGGACGTGGTTCAGAAGTCGTCTTCACACTTTGCTTCTTGCTTACCTTTGTGGTGACCTTCACAGGAGACAGATCAATATTCATGGACTCCTTGTTTTCATTTTTGGGAACAAACTTGCCCCATCTTTTGGGTTCCTTCTTTTTCTTTCCCCTTCGAGGGTCATGAATAAACACTTCTTCCTTTCCAGCAGAAGATATACTCAACTCCATGTCGTGATCAAGAGTAGCTAACTCTTCAAAAGATTTTGATTTAATTTCTTACAAAATGTAGAAAAGTCCCCAGTGCATTCCTTGGACGCATATCTCTATTGCAGAAGCTTCACTGAGCCTATCTTTGCAGTTTAGACTCGTATTTCTTCATCGATTAATGAAGTTAATGACATAATCATCCTTTCTTTGCTGATTATTAATGAGCTCTATCATGTTCACTGTATGCCTTGTGCTATAAAACCAATTAAGGAACTCGTGTTCCAGTTGCTCCCAACTATCGATGGAGTTAGGCTCGAGGTCTGTATACCAATCAAAGGCATTTCCATTTAGGGAACGAACAAATTGTTTGACAAGATAGTCACTGTAAGTGCCAAAATTATTACATATCTCAACAAAGTATGCGACATGTTGTTTGGGGTTACCTTTTCCCTCAAATTTTTGAAATTTAGGGAGTTGATAGCCAGCAGGCATTTTGAGGCTATCTATTCTTGCAGTGTAAGGCTTGGCATATGCAAAGGAAGACTTGGTGACAACATCATATTTGTCTTTGAGGTTCCTTCAATAAATTCCCTCAATTGCCCAATCGGGATCATTCTCTAAGTAGAAATGTGTACCTCTTTAGTCTATGGTGTTTGTTTCATAGGATTTTCTATCTCATGAACCTCTGGAGCTTTTCCCGGTGCATGGCTAGATTCTCTAGCTATCAAGCCTTCCACCCTATTCACTATCTTATCAATCCTAGTTTCTTGATTCTGAACATAGTTAGTCGGGCCTTCAATTGCCTTTGTCAGATTTGCAAGCTGTTCCTCTATAGATAAGGAATCGGTTACCATTGTTTGCATGATTATCAGAGATATCGGAGAGTAACATGGATTATCACATAAGTTGATCCTTGAAGTGCTCATATTCTGTGGTGTAAGTGAATATAACGTATTTGTTGAACGACCATCGCTTTTTGCGCTAGAGTATTAGGAACCGAAATGCTCAAATAGAGCTAGTCTTCTTAAACAATTTTGCCACACTGCTTCCTCGTTCCGAAGCACTTTTATTAGACTTCGTTCCTTTTGGGGTTGAAGATCTAAAACTGGAGCTGGAGCGGACGTCATTGGATGTGTTTGTTTTCCTAACAAGCCTGTCTTGCTTCTTATAACAGCTCCCAGGCTTCCAAAAGTAACACTAAGGATGCTTTCTACTTCAGCAGAGAACTTTGAATCTACAACCTTGGACGCAGTTGATGGAGAATTGAGCTTCTTGAAACTCATTTCGTTGTTTTTAAACTTTAAAGTATGAAAAGTTGAGATGAGAGGTAGAGATTGTCTCACTGGACGTACCAATTTGTTTCCAACAAATTTTTTACAGTGAAAGAAATAAATTGCAATCACAAATAAAATATGAAGAAACAAGAATTTTTATTGATAAACGAGGTGGTTACAAATTTGTTCCTCCCTTGATTCTTCTCTCGATTTTGTCCATAATTCGAGGGCCATTAGTGGCGTATTTCTCGAACATAGGATGATCTCTTTATGAATATCCCATGATTTTGGAGGATATTGCTGATCTTTTTACGAATACCCATCAGTTTATGAGATATTCAAGATGCCTGTTTCAGGGAATATGTTACCCTTTAAATAGGTGAAATTTAGGGTGTAGGTAGAGTAGCCATCAAGCTAGATTTAGGGTAAAGTAGCCCCCAAGAACTCTAATCAAAATTGAACTCTTTTTGTAGAGTCCACAAATTAAATTTAAATCCGTATAAAATTCGGATTATATTAAATTCAAAATATATTAGTCCCGAATAAATATTTGGATTAATATAATTGAATTAATTATTTAAGTCCAAATAGGTATGGATTTAAATAAGGCCCAATATTTATTGGGTTAGTCCATTAATTTGGGCTACAAATGATGAGCCCACTTTACTAAGCCCAAAATATTGTCATATTCTAGAGGCCCAAATAAGCACCACGTGTCAAATGATGTGGCATGCCAAGTCAAGTGAAGGAGCCAATAGGGCCGTGCCACATGTCAAACTGATGCAGCAGACCCATGAAATAAAAGCCCATAAAAGGTGTCACATCACTTAAATCTAATTGGTCAAAGGAAGTCCATATTCATCATGACTAATCCTTTCCTACAATTATAAATAGGAACCTCATAATTTAGAAAGAAACAAGCCCCAAACTCTAACAAGTAGCAAAAGAAAGCTTCTGGATAAAAATCCGCAATTTCTCTAAAAAGCTCAAGCATTCAAATCATGTTAATCAAGATTCAAGATCAAGACTGCAATATTCAAGAACAAGCTCAAAAGACCTTGAATTCAAGCACAAGTCAAGAGGATTCATAGAGATTGTAACACTCGCATTGAAATTAATAAAATGATTGTTACAATATTTTCTTGTCTCGATTATTTATTTTTCGGTCTCAAAAATTTTATCGTCTAACAAATTTTGGCACGCCCAGTGGGACAATCTTTACCTCTCATCTCAACTTTTCATACTTCAAAGTTTAAGAACAACTAAATGACTTACAAGAAGGTCAATTCTCAATTAATTGCTTCCAAGGCTGCAATTCAAAGTTCTCTACTGAAGTAGAAAGCATCCTTGATGTTACCTTCGAAAGCCTAGGAGCTGTCACAAGAAGCAAGGCAAGCTTGCTAGGACAACAAACACATCCTGTGTCGTCTGCTCCAGATCTAGTTTTTGGATCTTCAACCCCAAAAGGAATGAATTCTAATAAAAGTGATTCGAAGGAGGAAGCAATGCAGCAGAATCGCTTAAGAAAACTCTAGTTCTATGTGATGGTCCAAATACTCTGGCGCAAAGAGCGATGGTCATTCAACAAATGTGTCATCTTCACTTACACCACAGAATATGAGCACTTCAAGGATCAACTTATATGATAATCTATGTTACTCTCTAATGTCTCCGCTAATCATGCAAGTAATGGTGACTGATGCCTCATCTATGGAGGAACAACTTATGAATCTGACAAAGGCAATTGAAGGACTAACCAACTATGTTCACAATTAAGAAGTTGAGATTGATAAGATAATGGATAAGGTGGAAGGCTTGATAGACAGAGAATCTAGCCATGCAATGGGAAAAGCTCCAGAGGTTCATGAGATAGAAAATCCTATGAAACAAAAACCATCGACTAAAGAGGTGTAAGTTTTAGCTGAGGGAATGATCTCAATTGGACAATTGAGGAAATTTATTGAAGGGACCCTCAAAGACAAGTATGATGTTGTCATGAAGTCTTCCCTTGCATATGCCAAGCCTTACACTGCAAGAATAGATAGCCTCAAAATGTCTGCTGGCTATCAACCCCCAAAATTTTAACAATTTGAAGGCAAAGGTAACCCAAAACAATATGTCGCACACTTTGTCAAGACATGTAATAATGCTAGAACTTACGGTGACTATCTTGTCAAACAGTTTGTCCATACCTTAAAGGGAAATGCCTTTGATTGGTACACAGACCTGGAGCCTAACTCCATCGATAGTTGGGAGCAATTGGAACATGAGTTCCTAAATCAGTTTTATAGCACAAAGCATATAGTTAGCATAATAGAGCTCACAAATACTCGGCAAAAAAGGATGATTCACTCATCAAATTCATCAATCAATGGAGAAATGCGAGTCTAAACTATAAAGAAAAGCTCAGTGAAGCTTCTGCAATAGAGAATGCATCCAAGGAATGCACTGGGGACTTTTCTACATCTTGCAAGGAATTAAATCAAAATCCTTTGAAAAGTTAGCTACTCGTGCTCACAACATGAATTTGAGCATGTCTTCTGCTGGAAAGGAAGGAGCACTTATTCATGACCCTCAAAGGGAAAAGAAAAGGCAGGAACCCAAAAGATGGGAAAATTTTGTTCCCAAAAGTAAAAACAAGGAGTACATGAATGTTGATGTGTCTCCTGTGAAGGTCAACACAAAGGTAAGCAAGAAGCAAAGTGCGAAGACGACTTCTGGAGCACGTCCAAATCAAAAAAGTTTAAAGGGGATACAAGAAAAGGAATATTCCTTCCTTGATTCTGATGTTTCTAAGATTTTTTTAGGAACTCCTTGAGCATAAGCTCATTGAACTCCCAGATATGAAGCATCCCCAATGAAGCTGGAAGGACCAATGACCCTAATTATTACAAATATCATAGGCTCAAAATCATCCTCTAGAAAAGTTCTTTGTCTTTAAGGATAAAGTTATAAAACTGGCAAAAGAGAAGAAGATCTTCTTCGATGATGGGACGGCCAGTTCTCATCAAATCCCTATTACTTTTGGCTTACTCGACCCAGTCCAAATATGTGTCAAAGAGCATAATAAGAAAATATTAGAATCTGACAGGTCTTCAGTTGATGAAGACAATGATGAAGGTTGGACTCTAGTGACGAGGCACAGACGCAGGAGGATGAGTCTGCAAAAGGATTCATCTGAGCAGCCAACCAGAAGGAGAATGGTAAAGAAACTAAGGAAACAGAAGTTGGTTAAATTCCCAAAGAAGACGAGGGTGACTGAGCTTCACCACCAAAAACCTCGACGTCCGGTGACTTTAGAGGAATTCTTATCGAGTTGGTTTTGTGTAAAGACTGCCCAAGTTAACCTTGAGGCATCTTGTTTTAATACTGCCAAAGATGGGGCAAAGGGTGAGAATCTACCCATGGAGGTTCCTTCACCTTCCAAAAATCTTACTGAAACTCTTGGTGAAGAGGCACCGGTGTGTGATACAAAAATCACATTCACAAATAATGATCTTCTACTTGGTGAGGGCCTACATAACCGTCCCTTAAACATGGTGGGTCAAATTCTAGGAAAGAATATCAATAGAATCTTGATAGATGAGGGGTCTGGAGTCAACATCCTGCCTATCCGCACGATGAAAGAACTTGGCATCACTACTAGCGAACTGGATGAAAGAAGTATAATGATCCAAGGCTTCAATCAAGGTGGCCAGAGGGCCATGGGATGTATCAAGTTGGGGATTCATATGAATGATTTTCAATCAAACCCATTGATGCATGTGACTGATGCTAAAACTTCATACAATATATTGCTTGGTAGGCCTTGGGTGCATAGGAACAAAATTATCTCATCCTCTTACTATCAATGCTTAAAGTACCTCGAAGGCAGAGTGGAAAGAAAGATAGTTGCCAATGATAATCTATTCACTGAAGCTGAGTCACATTTTGCCGATGCAAAATTCTACTTAAAAAAACATATTGTGGATGAGAAAAGGGTTGAAGATGTCACCAAGACCAAGTGTGATGATCTTGCATCTAACAAGGTCGCGGTGATTATTGAAATAGTCACCACCAAGAAGCCTCTCTCCACTTCAAATAAAGAGGGTGTTGCTTCTACGAAAAAGGAAACTCTCATTCTTCATTATGTACTGAAGGTAAGGAAAGAAAAAGATCAACCATCGGATTCCTAAGATAATGTGCTAAAGGGGATAACTTTACCTATCAGGAAGATTGATACGGTAAATCCATCCTTAAGACTTCTTGAAGAGTCTATGGCTCAAAATCTGCCACAAGATATGACACTCCCTACGAAAAGTACGAAGGATGGCTTTGATCCAAATGCATACAAGTTATTTGTATAGGCTGGATACAATCCAAATGAGCCATCAAGGTTGGGCAAACTTCCATTGGAAGGTACAACTAGGAAGGCACGTGAAGACCTAGGATATATGCAGCCACCTCCAATTCACATCTCCATAAGAAGGACGGTTAGAAATTACATCACTATAGAAGAAGAGTCCATTGCATCCAACAAGAGGGCTTTTGTCTTTGACTGACTTAGAGAATCAACTGCAAGAACTTCTATGTTCGAAAGGTTAGGACCTCTAAATAAGAGGAAAAGAAACAAATGTAAGAGGAGTCATCAAAACACGATGATGCACTCTTCACTTAGAATACGGAAGGATTTCCAAAGTTTGATTCCTTCTAGAATAAAATGACAGATGAAACTGGTAGTTTCATGTAATGAGGTGCTAAAAGCAAGGGTGCATACTGTGGTTTATACCAAGCAACGCGAAGAAGATAAAGAGAGTGTTAGCTCCTCATATCATGTTATGACCCAAAACGATAAGATGTCTCATCTCAAATAAAGGTTGATGAAGAGATAGAAGATGCCTTTTGGTGTTATCATATATCCATCAACGACGATGATCCTCAAGAGGAGAAAGATGCTGAAGATACTCCATCGCAACTTGAAGAAGGATTAAAGACCATAATAGATCCCTTGAAGGAAGTTAATCTTGGAACCGATGAAGAACCAAGACCAACTTACCTGAGTACGTTTCTAGAAGTGGAGGAGGAAATTTCTTATATGGACATAATCAAAGAATATATGGATGTCTTTGCCTGGAGCTATAAGGAAATGCCTGGCTTAGATCCAAAAGTAGCGGTCCATCAGTTGGCAGTCAAAAATGGTGATCGTCCTATTAAGCAAGCCCAAAGAAGCTTTAGGCGGGAGTTGGTTCCACTGATTAAAAAATGAAGTTAACAAACTCATTGAAGCTTTCTTTATTCGTTAAGTCAAATATCCCACGTGGATTTCAAGTATTGTTCCAGTACGAAAGAAAAATGGCCAAATTCAAGTTTGTGTTGACTTTTGAGATCTCAACAACGCATGCCCTAAGGATGATTTTCCAATCCCCATACCAAAGTTAATGATTGGTGCCACCACTGGTTATGAGGTAATGTCCTTCATGGATGGTTTATTCGTCTACAATCAAATCTGTATGGCACCAAAGGATGAAGAACTCATTGTATTTCATACTCCCAAAGGTATTTATTGCTACAAGGTGATGCCTTTTGATTTAAAGAACGCTGGCGCCACTTATCAAAGGGCTATGTAGAACATCTTTGACCGCCTACTCCATAAAAATGTTGAATGCTATGTGGATGATCTAGTGGTGAAGTCAAGAAAGAGAGATGACTACTTAAAAGACCTAAGAATAGTATTCGAGTTACTTTGAAGATATCAACTTAGGATGAATCCATTGAAGTGTGCCTCTGAAGTTACTTCAGGAAAGTTTCTTAGCTTCATTATGTGACACTGAGGAATTGAAATTGATCAAGCCAAGGTCGATGCAATTTTAAAGATGCCCGAACCTCGAAATATTCATGAGCTAAAAATCCTTGAAAGAAGGGTTGCATACTTAAGGAGGTTCATCTCAAACCTGGCCGAAAAATGTCAACCATTTAGTCGTCTTACGAAGAAGAAAACTCCCTTCAAATGGGACCAAGCTTGTAGTAATGTCTTTAAGAGTATTAAATCATATTTAATGAAGCTCCCAGTTCTTGCCGCACCCATACCTGGGAAGCCATTGATATTCTACATCAGGGCATAAGAGAGGTCATTTAGAGCATTACTAGCTCAAGAAAATAGTGAAGGCAAAGAAAACTCACTTTACTATCTAAGTAGAATGATGACACCAAATGAGTTGAAGTATTCTCCAATTGAAAAGTTAGGTTTGGTATTAGCTTTCTCTATCCAAAAGATGAAAAACTACTTTCAAGCTCATGTTGTCCATCTCATGTCTAGGGAAAATCCCATTAAGTTTGTAATATCAAAACCAGTCCTAAGTGACCGACTTGCAAGGTGGTACCTTCACTTTCAACAGTTTGAGATTGTGTACATTCCCCAAAGGGCTGTAAACGGATAAGCATTAATTGACTTCTTGGCAGATCACCCAATACCTGATGACTGGGAGCTGAGCGATGAATTCCCTGATGAAGATACAATGGTTGTTGAAGTTAGATCCCCATGGAAGATGTTCTTTGATGGTGCCGCACATTGAGATGGAGCTGGTGTCGGTGTGGTGTTCGTCACTCCATAAGAAGAGGTCATCCCATACTCTTTTACCCTAACAAATCATTGCTCTAATAATGTTGTTGAATATCAAGCTTTAATACTTGGACTTGAGATGGCAGCTGACATAAAACAACTGTAATTACAAGTCTTTGGTGACTCCCAATTAGTGATCAAGCAGTTTTCGGAAAGCTATAAAGTCAGAAAGCCTGAGCTATGAAAATATCATGATTATGCATAGAAGTTGATGAGGTGGCTTGGAGGAGCAACCCTCCAACATGTGACAAGGAGAGAAAATAAGCAAGCTCATGCCTTAGCTATTTTGGCCTCAACCTTAACTCTTCTAAATCAGATGCGAGTTACTATTCGGTAAGAATGGGTAGTAACACCATCAGATGATAATGTAGAAAACAAGGTTGAATACCTCGTTGCTGTGTCTGAAGCTGTAAAACAAGATTGGTGACAACCTATCATTGATTACTTATATTATGGGATACTTTTAGAAAATCCAAGGAGAAAGAATGGCATTCGTCATCGTGCACCTTGCTTTCTTTACTACAAAGACATACTGTATGAAATATCATTTGAAGGAGTACTCTTATGGTGTTTGGGAGAGGAAGAAGCAATTCAAGCTTTGTAAGAAGCGCACTCGAGAGTTTATAGATCACATCAGTCTGGACCGAAGCTCCATTTTCACATTAAAAGGATGGGATATTATTGGCCAACGATGGTGAAAGATTGTTTGGACTATGCTAGAAGATCGAAAGCTTGCCAATTCCATGTAAATTTCATAACATCAACCTCCAGAGGTGCTACATCCAACTGTAGCATCTTGGCCATTCAATGCATGGGGAATGGATGTTGTTGGTCCACTACCAAAGTCTTTTAGTGGACAATTATACATCTTGGTCGCGACAGATTACTTGTCAAAATGGGCTGAAGTTGTTGCTCTCAAGGAATTAAAGAAAGAAAATGCTGCGAACTTCATCCGAGTGAATATCATCTACCGCTTTGGAATCCCTCAGTACATAATAACTGACAATGGAAAGACATTTGATAACAAGCTGATGAACAAAATCTGTGACCTCTTTGGTCTCAAGTAACGCAAATCTTCTATGTACCATGCAGCCGCTAATGGTCTAGCCGAAGCATTCAATAAGACTTTATGCAACTTATTGAAGAAAGTCATCTCCAAATCCAAACGATACTTGCATGAGCGGATGGAAGAAGCTTTGTAGACGTTTAGGACAACTTACCATACAATGATGCAAGAAACCCCATACTCACTTGCTTTTGGAGTTGAAGCAGTTCTGCTACTTGAGCGTCAAATACCTTCTTTGAGACTGGTCATTCTAGAAGATCTCACTGATAAAGAAAATGCTAAGTTACATCTTACGGAGTTAGAATCTCTTGATGAGAAGAGGCTGGAGGCTCAACAAAATCTTGAATGTTATTAAACCCGGCTATCTCGTTCTTTCAACAAAAGGGTTCACTTAAGGTGATTCCAAGTTCGAGATCTGGTCATTGCAGTAAGAAGGCCCATTATCACTTCTCATAAGTCTGGGGACAAATTTACCCTAAAGTGGGATGGACCATATGTCGTACAAGAGGCATATTCAAATGGTGCTTACAAGCTTGTCGATGCAAAAGGAGTGAGGATTTTCCCTATCAACGCTAAGTTCTTGAAGAAGTACTATCCTTAAAGAAAGATAACACTCCTTAAGGCACGAGTATAAACTGCATGTACATTCCTTAAGGCACGAGTATAAACTGCATGTACACTTCTTAAGGCAGAAGTATAAACTGTATGTACACTTCTTAAGGAACGAGTATAAACTGCATGTACACTCCTTAAGGCACGAGTATAAACTGCATGTCCACTCCTGTCCCGCAAGAGTATAAACTGTGTACGGCTCAAAAAGAAAATAAAAGTCCGGTAGGTTGAAAACTTCAAAAGAGGCGGCCTAGGCAAAAGTTAGGATACAAGAAAAAAACACTCACCCAGAACTACGTTGTGACTTGATCCTCTTTACTGAGGTACGTAGGCACTTGGGATTTCATTCTGAGTTCAGTTGCACGAGTGTAAAAAAAAAATATGTTCATACAGTATCTACCATATGGATACCAAGTATGAAACTATTCTAATTAAATTTTGGACTTAATCTAAATATTTGTGACTCAATGGGCGCAACCCGTCAAAAGAAAGAGAGCTCCTTCAATGGGATTTGGAATGACAAAGTTCTTCAAGCCTAAAACTAAAAGGATCTCAAAATTTACATTCCTTAAGGTGGATAAGATTTGTTCGTTTTCACCTTAACCGGGCCTCTAACGAGTTTATCCTTAAAGGATATTGAAATTTTCAATCCTTAAGGTGGATAAGATTTGTCCCTTTGTACCTTAAGCTGACCTCTTACAGGTTTATCCTTAAAGGATATCGAAATTTTCATGCCTTAAGGTGGACAAAATTTGTCCCTTTGCACCTTAAGCTAGCCTCTCGCGAGTTTATCCTTAAAAGGATCTCAAAAGTTCTATGCCTTAACATGGAAAAATTTGTCCCTTTGCACCTTAAGCTAGCCCCTCGCGAGTTTATTCTTAAAAGGATCTCAAAAGTTCCATGCCTTAAGGTGGACAAAATTTGTCCCTTTGCACCTTAAGTTGGCCTCTCGCAGGTTTATCCTTAAAAGGATCTCAAAATTTTCATGCCTTAAGGTGGACAAAATTTGTCCCTTTTCACCTTAAGCTGGCCTCTTACATGTTTATCCTTAAAAGGATATAAAAATTTCCATGTCTTAAGGTGGACGAAATTTGTCCCTTTGCACCATAAGCTGGCCTCTTACGTGTTTATCCTTAAAAGGATATAAAAATTTTCATGCCTTAAGGTGGACGAAATTTGTCCCTTTATACCTTAAGCTGGCCTCTTACGTGTTTATCCTTAAAAGGAAATAAAAATTTTCATGCCTTAAGGTGGACAAGATTTTTTCCTTTGCACCTTAAGTTGGCCTCTCCCAGGTTTATCCTTAAAAGGATCTCAAAAGTTTCATGCCTTATGGTGGACAAAATTTGTCCCTTTGCACCTTAAGCTAGCCCCTCGTGGGTTTATCCTTAAAAGGATCTCGAAATTTCTATGCCTTAAGGTGGAAGAAATTTGTCCCTTTGCACCTTAAGCTGGCCTCTTATGTGTTTATCCTTAAAAGGATATAAAAATTTCTATGCCTTAAGGTGGACAAAATTTGTCCCTTTGCACCTTAAGCTAACCATTGGAAAAGGCCCATACTTAAAGAATATCATTGCATAAGTGCATCAAGTGAAAGGGCTCATACTTAAAGAAGACCATTGCATAAGTGCATCGATGAAAGATCCCATACTTAGAGAAGATCATCCCATAAATTCATTGGTGAAAGGGCCCATACTTACAGAAAACCATGCCATCTTCAAGCAAAGTCTTTCGGTCTTAAGGTGATAGAGTCGAAGTTAAACTCTTACCACCTTAAGTCAGCCAATTATGTGTAAGTCTTTTGGTCTTATGGTGAAAGAGGCGAAGTTAAACTCTTACCACCTTAAGCTAGCCAATTATGCATAAGTCTTTCGGTCTTAAGGTGACTGAGGCAAAGTTAAAATCTTACCACCTTAAATCGGAAAATGGTTGCATATTGCATATTTGTTTCAATCCTGGAAAAAAAAGGAGGAAACAAGAAGAAAGTAAAAACACAAATAGAAAGGATATTACCTGTCAGAGCGTTGCGATCTTAAAAATTGTATATCACCAACTTGGATTGAGACGAGATTCCTTGATGAGAATAAAACCCTCAAAATCTAGTTTGAGGCAATCAAATCGCCTTTTGGTGGTGATGGTCCCACATCAAGATATAAATTATTTGGGGAAGCAATGCAAATCTGGAATCCTCTGTCACATTGCATATAATATCAATTTCGAAAAATCACCTGGAACAATCCAAAAAATAATAAAATCCAAATTTTGAATATGTTATACATGCATGTTTTCTACATCTGTAGAATCAAGTGGATCATAATTTCTATACTCTCACGTTGAGATATAATTTTTTTGGTGATGTCGCGTAAATCAAAAATTGTTGATGCATCAAAACTCAATGATAACTTTAGAATAAAACCTGAAAATATATCGAGTGTATTAAATTATGAATTTTGGATATGTTATAGATATTTGTATCTAGTTTCACAAGAATCAAGCGGCTTATGATTTCATTCTTCCTACTTCAAGATATGAAAGTTCTAGTAAAGACACGCAGATCTGAAATTTTCAGTATGATAAAATTCAGGGGTAAGTTAAAAAAAATTATCGAGATTTATATTGAAGGAATTTAAAGATAAATTTTGGATATGTTATAGATCTCGAAGTCTAGTTTCTGGAATATTAAATGTTTCATAATTTTGATATTCCTACAATTAGATATGAATTTTCTACCACTAACATGCTGTGCGGAAAAAAAAAGTCACGAAAATAAGAGAAAAGTAGGAGGGAAAGAAATTACCTCAATATTGTTGATTGCTTGAAAACCCCAAAATTGATATTGAAAAGGTGGGGAAACTATCTCCTTTTATAGAGTTGTAGGATGGATGTTTTATTCTCCAATATAAATTCAGATTGGAATAACTTTCATCTCCAAATTCAAATTGGAGATTGTTTCTTTCTCCAATATAAATTCAGATTGGGATAGCTTCCATCTTCAAATTCAAATTGGAGATTATTTCCTTTTCCCATACAAATTCAAATTGGAGGTTATTTCCTTCTCCCATACAAATTCAAATTGAAGGTTGATTTCTTTCTTTCATACAAATTCAAATTGGAGGTTGTTTCCTTCTCCCACACAAAGTCAAATTGGAGGTTGTTTCCTTCTCCAATCTAAGTTTAAATCGGAAGAGTTTTATTTCTGGTTAAATAAGGCAATGAAAAGGTTTTTCAAAACTATTTGAAATTGGATATCATGCCTCACCAACGGGTCTTAAGTATAGAGATTCGTGGAAAAAAAAATAAGAGAGCTTTGAGAGACAATGTCAATATGGTTTGGCTTTAAAGTTTTTGAATGAGGTGTTCTTATGTATGAAAAATTGTTGAAGCATGAAGGAAACATGTTTAAATAATCATACTTCAAGGCTAGTCTTCAAAATATTAAATGTCTCGACAAGTCTTGAAGTTGGGGCATTTGTGGACAATGCAATTTTATTATATTTGAATCTGTACAAAATTCGAATTATATTAAATTCAAAATATATTAGTCTAGAATAAATATTACGGATTAATATAATTGAATTAATTATTTAAGTCCAAATAGGTATGGATTTAAATAAGGCCCAATATTTATTGGGTTAATCCATTAATTTGGGCTTCAAATGATGAGCCCGCTTTACTAAGCCCAAAATATTGTCATATTCTAGAGGCCCAAATAAGCGCCACGTGTCAAATGACGTAGCATGCCAAATCAAGTAAAGGAGCCAATAAGACCGTGTCACATGCCAAACTGATGCAGCAGGCCCATGAAATAAAAGCCCATAAGAGGTGCCACATCACTTAAATCTGATTGGTCAAAGGAAGTCCATATTCATCATGACTCTTTCTTTCCTACAACTATAAATAGGGGCCTCATAATTCAGAAAGAAAAAACCCAAAACTCTAACAAGCAGCAAGAGAAAGCTCGTGGATCAAACCCCGCAATTTCTCAAAAAAGCTTAAGCATTCAAATCAAGTTCATCAAGATTCAAGATCAAGACCGCAATATTCAAGAACAAGCTCAAGAGCCCTTGAATTCAAGCACAAGTCAAGATCAAGTCCCTCAAATCAAGAAATCAGAATTTGTTGGACAATAAAATTTTTGAAACCAAAAAATAAATAATGGAGACAAGAAAATATTGCAACAATCGTTTTATTAATTTCAATGCGAGTGTTACAATATCTATGAATCCTCTGATTCGCCTTTTCAAATATAAATTCAAGGGCTTCGAGCTTGATCTTGAATTTGAACTTGATTTCTTGATTTGAGGGACTTGATCTTGACTTGTGCTTGAATTTAAGGGCTTTTGAGCTTGTTCTTGAATATTTGATCTTGAATCTTGATGAACTTGATTTGAATGCTTGAGCTTTTTAGAGAAATTGCGGAGTTTGATGCACGAGATTTCTCTTGCTACTTGTTAGAATTCTAGGGTTTTCTTTTTTCTGAATTATAGTTGTAGGAAAAGAAGAGTCATGATGAATATGGACTTCTTTGACCAATCAGATTTAAGTGATGTGGCGTCTTTTATGGGCTTTTATTTCATGGGCCTGCTGCATCAGTTTGACATGTGGCACGGTCCTATTGGTTCCTTCACTTGACTTGGCATGCCACGTCATTTGACACGTGATGCTTATTTGGGCCTCTCGAATATGACAATATTTTGGGCTTAGTAAAGTGGTTTCATCATTTGTAGCCCAAATTAATGGACTAACCCAATAAATATTGGGCTTTTAAATCCATACCTATTTGGACTTAAATAATTAATTCAATTATATTAATCTATAATATTTATTCAGGACTAATATATTTTGAATTTAATATAATCTAAATTTTGTACGGATTTAAATTTAACAAAAATGCATCTCCCACAGTTGGGATTACCAACTTTGGACTTCCAACTTTTTAAGTGCCTTTATTTAACCCCATCCCCTCCCCCCCCCCCACCCCCAAAAAAAAGGTTACAACTTATTTTTTATTCTTCTTCTAGTCATATTAGAGTTGTCTCTTACATCAATTAATTTGGATATGTTTAATATCTTTATACATCAACGATATATAGATTTTCAAATGCAATCAAAGTTTATGTATACTCTAGTCAATAAATCTAAGAATATACAAATTTTGTTCTTGATGAATTGAACACTTCATTATTAATAAACCCAAGTAAATATTTCCTACTAATAGAAGATAATTTTCCATTTCTTTAACGTTACCAATTATTGCTTGCACAAAGTTTCGACTGCACTTTTAATTTTAAGTAAAAAATTTCATTATATTGTATATTTTGACACGTTTTGTTTCATTACTTTCTTTAGCCATAGTTAAAGAGAATTTTAGTTAGAGTATGTGTGTGTATATATATATATGTATGTATATATATTGTTTTCCATTTTAAAATGTTATCAATTAATGTTTGTACATAGAATTACCTTTTAATTGACATAATTTAAAACTATATACATTCACCCCTCTTAGAGTTATACGTAGTCTCAACCAACGTCCTTCTTTGTTCTTATTATTGTTTCAGTTTCACTTTGAAAAATAGTAATAATTGCCAATGAAAAGCCTTTTCATGGTTTATGTGATTTTCTTGCTTGTTTCATCTATATTTGCTCTTTCTCTTTCATTGTTCTCTTCTCCTTTTCTTCTATTAATAATTGTGGTTTTTAAATTAACTTACATGTATTTGGACTAATTCCCGAGTTCTCTCTCTCACCATATTATAATAAATACTTAGTTACTCTGTCCATTAATACTTAGACACATAATAAGAAATCACCTCGTGTGTGGTTTTGTGGTTTTTTTGCTAGAAAAGAAAAATTAAAAAATCAAAATACTGGGTGATTTCTTCACATCTACACTATTCTAGTTTTGATGGATAAAATTATCTGATACATGTTGCTAGTGCAAGGTGATGGATATTTCATAAAATTAGTCGATATGAACAAAAATCGATCCGGATGCCACAATTATATGTGTGTGTGTCTATATATATATATATATATATATATATATATATATATATATATATATCAGTATTTCAATCAAACTACTGACAGGCATGTACTGTTTGGGATTTATTTTCTTCCACCCTTAGGAATAGACTTCAATTACTCTTTTAACAATCTTGAATTTTGATCAAAATCTTGAAACAAGTTTTGTTATTAATATATTTTGATGGTACTGTATACAGTGATGCAAACTAATTTTGTTGTAAAATATGTGTCTATTTGCTCAAAACTTACAAATAGTTTTATAAAAGAGTTATTCTAATATTAATTTTATTTTAACGTGACAATTTATCCTTCATTTCTAAATGGAGGGGGGGTGGGGGGGTTTAGCAGATGAGAGAATTATTGAAAAAATTGGGGAAAAAATTCAACAAGTATGAAATAATAATTTTAGGATAAGTATGATGAGAGGCAAGTATGAAATAATAATTTTAGAATTAGTACGACGAGAGGACTTCTAATTTCGGTCAAATGTTTTATAAACTCTAGTTGTTAGCTTTTATAAAAAAAATTAGAAGTCAAAAACATATCTAAATTGTTTTATCTTTTGACTTTCATATCTGAATTATAAAGAATGTAAATTTGCTACCTGGGCTATCATCTAATAGGTGTGAAATAAATTTCAATAATATATCATACATACGTATTACACTATCTCTTTTGTTTAAAAATTCTGTCACGTAGTACTCCATGTGGAAAAACAATCACCGCAACAAAGTTATATAAATTAATATTAGGTTAAAATACAAATTATCACCGTATAAATTAATTTATTTTCTATCTTGATAACCAATATTTTCTTCTCCACCTTCTTAGTTGTAGTCCCATCTCAGTCATGGAGTTTATATCTTTTACTTGAAAGGAGAGAGTTTTGGGACTTAAAGAATTAATTAGAAAATAATTTTTTTAAAAAATAAAAGATAATGTGCCACCTAATAAACCCGTTATATATGTCAATGGACATATATTCTATATCCAAACGTACCTAGAAGTATTTGTAGACAAACATTTGATTCAGATGTATTTCACTAATCATTAGGTAATAATTCATATAGTAGGAAATTTACACTCTCAATAATTCAATAAAAAACTACAAAACTGAAATAGTTTAATTGCGTTTTTAAGCCTTCACTCAAGTAAAAAATGTGAAAAAAGAAAAAAAAATTCAGCAAACTATCAGAAAAGTGCAGTCAAATTGTATTAAATTGATTAAACACTTCAGCTTTATTTAAATTAAACTTACTTTTATCTATGACAAAAATTTCAAAATAATATCTGACTTTTCTCAATAGTATTGATGAGTAGTTAGATCAGATAATCTCAATAATTAAATGTTTGTTAATAGGAATTCATGAATCATTAAATATTTTTTACGTGAGAGAATTAATAACTCTGAGATTGGTCAAATTTTTTCTCTCTATATATATATATATATTCTTTAGTGGGAATTCTTTATTTGTCCATCACATTTTTATCTTCTCTCTTATTTTATTTTTTGATCATTCATAACTTCTCAAGATGATGAAAATGTTAGGTCAGATTCTAATCAAGAGGATGAGTTTGAACAAGCAATTGAAAAACTTGAAGAGTGAATTTGTTAGATAAATTATATTTTTCTCGACTCTTTTATTTATCTTTTACTAATTCTTTTTAGGTTTTTACTTATTTATGATGTTTTTTTACATGTCTATCATATCTTTTTGTGCATTTCACTACTAAAATGAGAATTTGACTTATCAAATGTTTCACTTCATCAATTGTAAAGAAAGTAAAACAAAATGGTTAAATATAATTACGTAAATCATAAAAAGTAATAATTTCTTATCTTGTTATACTTTTTTAATCAATGCTCAAACTGTCATACACTATAAAAGATGAAAGTAATTATGTCTTTCTTAAGGTACAAATTAACAAGAATTTTTTAATCCAAATAGATTTAGCGACGTATTTTTATTGTCCAATTAACGAGCTAGAGCTTGGTCCTATGCAAATCAAAATTTGGTTTGACAACCAAAGATACCACATCTAGGTTCTTATTGTAATATTCTGATGATTGCTTAAAAATTAAACTGTTTATATATATAAAAGGTCAAATATATCTTTGTATATATCATTACATTCAGAGCCAAAGGAATATGGAAGAACATGATATTCTTCGTTTGGAAAATGAAAGATTGCATGCTGAGAATTTGCAAATGTATTCTGAGTTGAACAAATAGATTTGTGCTAATTGCAACAATGCTGAGCAAGAATAAAAAATCCTAAAAAACTTGCAAAATGAGAATGCTAGATTAACAGAAGAGGCCAATTTTTATTTCCTATTAATTAATTATATGTTGTTCGAACTCTTTAAAAATATTTATATATTCATATTGAAACCTTAAAAAATGAACTATTTTGGAGGATCAAATATGCACATGTTAATATGATTAATAACTGTTATTTTCTACGTACAATTACTCACATTTTTTTCTTCCCCCTCTTGTAACAGGTTACGATGATATTGAATATGATTGATCATTTCGAGGAAGACCCTGATAATAACAACGATGACTCAAATGACTTAGATTTGGAGCTCCGATTGGAATGTAAAGATGATCCAAATGATCCAGATTTGGAGCGTTGATTGGGATGATGTTCATTCTCACAATTTTTCAAAATTGAATTGAAAGGTTGGAATGTTTTGAAGGATATTTGAATATTTATAAGTGAATGAAAAAAGGGTTAATTAGTGGTGGTATTTAACTAGTTTTTTTTTTTAATATTCTCTTAAGATAATCTTGCAGTTATGTAAGACTTGAATTTTAATTATCATATGCATAACTATTTAGAACTTGGATATTAATTATCATATGCATAACTATGTTACTTTTCTTTATATAAATACTTTATGTTATGTTGGGGTTGCAAAACTTTGAACTTCCTACTTTATTTTTAGAAAAAACCCACCCCAAAGAAAGGTTTGCAACTTTTTATTCTAGTCATATTAGAATTGTCTCTAACATTTAGTAATTTGGATATGCTTAAGATGTTTATACATTGACAACATATATATATTTCAAATGTAATCAGAGTTTATATATATTTCAAATGTAATCAGAGTTTAAGTTATGTATACCCTGGGCAATATATCTAAAAGAATCGGCGCTAGACATTTTTTAAAGTTGATGGAACCTTCATGTTGTTTCCCTAAATGATAATTTGTTTATTTATATCACAATTCAAAAGGCATTTTTTTCTTTTTTCAAATATCGTATCAAATTAGACAATAGCCTGAAACATATCATTGATGATACAATTTTGAAAATTAACTGAACTATATCGACAGAGATGGAAAGGTTTTAAAGTCTAATCTTTGATACACAAAATAAAATAATCAAGAAATTAATATGGCATAAATTATATAAAATAATCTCTCGAATCGTACTATTGACACCTTAGGTGTTTATACCCAAGTCCAAATCTATACATACATAACATGTTTTTAAATATGCGCTACTGTCACTTTACTTTGATTAACTAATACTAGATATTTGACTTCATAAATCACTTAATTATGATAAATTTTGATATAAACATCTCATAAGATTAAGATTTCTTATCAGAAAGAAAATACAAATATACAAAAAATTATTTGGTTCTTGATGATTAATTGAACTCTTCGTTTTAATAAACCCAATTAGTTTAAAATTTTCTTTCACATTTTTATCTTCTCTCTCATTTTATTTTTCGACCATTCATGGCTTCTAAAGATGATGAAAATCTTGAGCCAGGTTCTGATCAAGAGGATGAAAAATCGATATGTTAGATATTCATATGAACAAGCAATTGAGAAACTTGAAGAGTGAGTAGTTTGTTAGATAAATTATATTTTTCAGCTCTTTTATTTATCTTTTTAAATTTATATAGGTTTTTACTTATTTATGATGTTGTTTAGTGTGTCACATAACAAAATTACATGATTCACTTCACTAATTATAAAGAAAGTAAAACAAAATGGTTAAATACAATTACGTAAATCATGAAATAGAATGATATCTTATCTTGTTATATTTTTTTAATCGATGTTCAAACTGTCATATTCTACAAAAATGAAAGTAACTATGTCTTTCTTAAAGGTAATTAACAAGATTGAAACTGTCATATTCTACAAAAATGAAAGTAACTATGTCTTTCTTAAAGGTAACTAACAAGGATTTTGTAATCCAAATAGAATTAGCAACATATTTTTATTGTGTAATGACAGAAGATGTTCACATCTCTCTCGATTTTTCTTTCTTGTTATTTATTAATTTTCCTCTTTGTTCTGTTACTTT
>NC_061116.1:6145080-6151608 GCF_002878395.1 Capsicum annuum
TTTTCTCATCAGGATGTCTAGTAAGATGTCAGTTCCAGAAGATCATGTGATAGAGAAACTGAGTGACGAGTTAGAGCTTGATTCTATGCAAATCAAAATTTGGTTTGACAACAAAAGATGCCACATCCAGGTTCTTATTGTAAAATTTTGATGGTCGCTTAAAAATTAAATCATTTATATATATATATATAGGTAAAATATATCTTTGTATATATCATTACACAAATTTCAGGCCAAAGGGATATGAAAGAACGTGAGATTCTTCATTTCAAAAATAAAAATTGCATGCTGAGAATTTACAAATGTATTTTGAGTTGAACAAAAGAATTTGTGCTAATTGCAATAATGCTGAGCAAGAACAAAAAATCCTACAAGACTTGCAAAATGAGAATGCTAGATTAATAAAAGAGGTCAGTTTTCATTTCCTATTAATTAATTATATGTTGCTCGAACTCTTTAAGAATATCTATGTATTTGTATTGAAACCTTCAAAAATCAAATTACTCCTGGAGGATCAGATATCCACTTGTTAATATGGTTAATAATTGTTATTTTCTACATACAATCACTTACATATTTTTCCTTCCCCCTCTTCTAACAGATTAGGATGATATTCAATATGATTGATCATTTCAAAGAAGACCCTGATGATAACAACGATGATTCGAATAGCTTAGACCTGGAGTTATGATTGAAATATAACGATGATTTGAATGACCCTGATTGGGATAATGTTCAATATCGTGATTTTTCAAGATTGAATTGAAGGTTTAGAACATTTTGAAGGCTATATAAAGATGAGAAATGAATGAAAAAAGGGATAATTAGTGGCATTCAACTAGTTTTTAAAAATATTTTCTTAAGTTAATCTTGCAACTAGCTAAGACTTGGATTTTCATTATCACATTCATAAGTATGTTACTTTTCTTTATATATTTACTTCATGTTATATTGGGATTATCAACTTTGAACTTTCTACTTTTTGGTGCCTTTGTTTTAAACCTCCAGTCCTCCACCCCAACCAAAAAAAAAAAAAGGTTACAACTTACTTTTTATTCTTATTTTAGTTTATATTAGAATAGTCTCTACATTTAGCGATATGGATAAGTTCAAGATATTTATATATTGAAAATAATAGATTTTCAAATGTAATCAGAGTTTAAGTTACGTATGTTCTAGTCAATATATCTAAAAGAGTTGACGCTAGACATTTCTGAAAGTTGATGGAACCTTCATTGTGTTTCCCTAAATGGCTATTATTCAAAAGACGTTCTTTTTTTTGTTCAAATTTATGTTAAATCAGACGATAGTTTGAAATATACCATTAATGGTACAATTGAAAAATTAACTGAACTATACCGACACTAATGTAAATGTTTTAAAAAGCCTAATCTTTAATATGCAAAATAAAATAATCAAGATTCGTATAGCATAAATTATATAAAATAATCCCTCAAATCGTACTATTGACACCCTTTAGGTGCTTTTTTACCTAAGTCCAAACCAAGAGATGCATAAAATGTTTTTAAATATGCACTACTATCACTTTAATTTGATTAACTAATACAACACTCTTTTACTTCATAAATCATTTAATGATGGTAAATTTTGATATAAACACCTTTATAAGATTAAGATTTTTACCAAAAAGAAAACACAAATACACGAAATTATTTTGTTCTTGATGATTAATTAAACTCTTCATTTTAATAAACCCAAGTTAAAATTTCCTTGTACACTATGTATCACGATCTTTTGACGTACTACTATATTAAAGATTGTTTTCCATTTTGTCTAACGTTACCAATTATCGTTTTCCCAAAGTTACTGCACTGCTAATTTTAAGCAAAAAAATTCCTTACATTGTACATTTTGACATGTTTTGTTTCATCACTTTCCTTATCCATAGCTAAAGAGAAATACAGTTTAACTATAAATATATATATATATATATATATATATATATATATATATATATTTGACAACGTTTTCTATTTTAAAATGTTATCAATTATTGTTTAAACATAGTCTCAACCAACTTCTTTTTTTTATTTTTATTATTATTGCAGTTTCACTTTTCAAAATACAAATAATTGACAATGAAAAGCCTTTTCATGATTAATGTGATTTCCTTGCTTGTATATATATGCTCTTTTTCTTTAAATGTTCTCTTTTCCTTTTCTTCTTTAATATTATGGTGTTCGGACCAACTTGCATACATCTAAATTAATTCATGAGTTATTTCTCTCACCATACAATAATAAATACTACTTGATAACTCTGTCCATTGAAACTTAAACACATAATAAGAAATCACTGTGTGTGTGTTTTGTGGTTTATTGCTAGAAAAGAAAAATTGAAACATCAAAATATTAGGTGATTTTTTTCACTTATACTATCCTAATCTTGGTTGATGAAATTATCTAGTGCATGTCACTAGTAAAAGGTGGTAAATATTTCATAAAATTAATTGAGATACACAAAAGTCGATTCGGATCTTGTTATTTTAATTAAACTACTAACATGGATGTATTATTTGGGAATCCCCCCCCCCCCCCCCCCCCCCCCCCTTAGGAATAGACTTCAATTACTCTTATAACTATCTTCAATGTTGATCAAAATCTTGAAATAAGTTTTGTTATTAATACATTTTGATGATTGTATGCAGAGATGCAAATTAATTTTGTTGTAAAAAATGTGTCTAATAGCTCAAAACTTACAAATATTTTTATAAAGGAGTTATTCTAATCTCAATTTTATTTTTAACATAACAATTTATCCCTCATTTCTAGACGGAAGGGGGGATACCAGATGAGAAGAATTATTGGAAAATTAGGGGAAAAAATCAATAATTATGAAATAATAATTTTAGAAATAGTACGATGAGAGGACTTCTAATTTCTGTCAAATGTTTAAGAAATTCTAGTTGTTAGCTTCTAAAAAGAGCTAAAAGATAAAAATATATCTAAATTATTTCAACTTTTGAGTTTCATATTTGAATTATTAAAATTGTAAATTTGCTACCTAAGCTATCATCTAATAGTTGTGAAACACACTTCAACAATATATGATGGCGTACATATTACTCTCTTTTGTTTAAGAATTCTATCATGTAGCACTCCATGTGGGAAAACAATCACCGCAACAAAGTTATATAAATTTATATTAGGTTAAAATAAAAATTATAACTGTATAAATTAATTTATTTTCTATCCTAATAACCATTATTTTCTTCTCCACCTTCTTAGTTGTAGTCCCGTCTCAGTCGTGGTATTTATATCTCTGACTTGAAAGGAGAGAGTTTTAGGACTTAAAGAATTAGTTAGAAAATATTTTTAAAAAAAGATAAAAGATAATGTGTCAGCTAATAAACCCGTTATGTATGTCAATGAACATATATTCTATATCCAAACATACCTAGAAGCATTTTTGTAGACAAATATTTGATCCAGATGTATTTCACTAATCATTAGGTAATAATTCATATAGGAGGAAATTTACTCTCCCAATAATTCAATAAAAAACTACAAAACTAAAATAGTTTAATTGTGTTTTTAAGCCTTCACTCAAGTAAAAAATGTGAAAAAGAAAAAAATATTGAGCAAAATATCATAAAAGTGCAGTCAAATTGTATTAAACCGATTAAGCACTTCTGCTTTATTTAAATTAAACTTACTTTTATCTATGACTTAAATTTTAAAATAATATTTGACTTTTTTCAATAGTATTGATGGGTAGTTAAATTAGATAATCTCAATAATTAAATGTCTGTCAACAAGAATTCATGAATTGTTAAATATTTTTGACGTGAGAGATTTAATAACTCTAAGATTGGTCAAATTTTTTCTATATATACCTTCATGAGAATGCTTTATTTGTCCATCATATTCTTTATCTTCTTTCATTTTATTTTTTGAGTATTCATGGCTTCTCAAGATGATGAAAATGTTAGGCCAGATTCTGATCAAGAGAATGAGTTTGAACGAGCAATTGAAAAACTTAAAAAGTGAGTTTGTTAGATAAATTATATTTTTCTCAACCCTTTTATTTATCTTTTAACTCATTTTAGGTTTTTACTTATTTATGATTTTTTTTTGCTATGTTTATCATAGCCTTTTGTGCATTTCACTATTAAAATGGGAATTTGACTTGTCAAATGTTTCACTTCACCAATTGTAAAGAAAGTAACATAAAATGGTTAAATACAATTACATAAACTCTGAAAAATAATGATTTCTTATCTTGTTATATTTTTTAAATCAATGCTCAAATTGGCATACATTACAAAAGATGGAAGTAATTATGTCTTTCTTAAAGGTAATTAACAAGAAAATTTTAATCCAAACAGATTTAGCGACATATTTTGTTGTTTAATGACAGAAGATGTTCATATTTCTCTCGATTTTTCTTTCTTGTCATTTATTAATCTTCCTCTTTGTTTTGTTACATTTTTTATTCTTTATCAATTATTTTTCTGCATTATAATTTTTGTTTTTTGACCAGAATATCTAGTAAGATGCCAGATCCAAAAGATCGATCATATAATAGAGCAGCTAAGTGACGAGCAAGAGCTTGACCTTTCTCAAATCAAAATTTGATTTGACAACAAAAGATGCCACATCCAGATTCTTATTGTAAAATTTTGATGGCCGCTTAAAAATGTAACGACCCATTTCATCGTTACTAAATTATTCATAATAAATTCATGAAAACTCTTAATTTTTATTTCTCAATATTAACTTGTGTCCAAAATAGCCAATATTTTATTTATTATGACACCTCGAATTTTTTGGTGAAGATTTTAGTCTTCAGATGTGTCTAGATAGACTCAAGCTTGATGAATTTTAATTATTCATGAGTGCTAATATTAATACTTTATTTTTGAAAGTTCTTTAGGTATGAATTAAGGTCGTACAATATCCCTAACACAAAGTTAAGTATAAAACTTTCTTTCCGATACAGTTTTGTAACACCCCGATTTTATGAACCGGAACGCTACACGGTGCTCATTACCCCGAAGGACCACAAGCTAACCCATGATTGATATCTGTACCTGTAAGTGCATAGTACATAGTACCAAAACAAAACTGAAAATACTAAAGTCTAAATCTGATAACTTTATAATCGTCTGAAAGTCTCTAAACTGTCTGAATAAGGAGTTGAAGGAACATGTCTCCAACTAACTCCCTAAACTGAAAATAAACTGAAATACTAGAATAATAAATGTAACGATCATGTCCTCGAAAGATGAGGACTCACTGCTTACTGAATTGCTACTGCTGATCTAGAATCTGCACCTTAGAACCTATGGTGTAACATAAAAAGAAAGCACCATAGCACAAATGCGTCAGTACAACTAAAGTACTGAGTATACGTGGCGGTAGGCTAAATGCATGGGGTTTATATGCATGAACATGCTGAGTAATATGAACGTGAGAATACATACGTAACTGCTACTGAACTCCTGGAGATACTGACTACTTGAGTTTGAACTCTGACAACATGAGTTTCGTGATACTGAGATACTGAATGACTGATAACATGGATGATTGTATCTAACAGTCCTAATTCTGGGGAAAACTATCTGAGTTCCAAACTGTATTTGAACATCTAAGTCTAAGATCAGTCATAGCTAACAAGTGATCTTTGAAATTGATAATGAGAATACTCGACTGAATCTGAGATTGAGATCAACCTTATCTGCCGAGTGACCTCTAGATCTAATAATAAGCATCTGAATATGGGACCAAGCCTATCTGACGAGATGGTCCAGGAATCAATAGAACTATTTGAGTTCCTTACTAAGATTGATGACTGTATCTGACAGTCCTGATTCCTGATCTCTACTCTGAAGATTGATACTGAAACTATAACTGTAACTGTGACTGTGGGAGGTAGTAACCTAATCGACATGCCCCGATACTGTACTAATGGGGTCCAATCTTTGCCCTAATTAGAAGGGTGTCAATACCGTGCCATAGGTAGAGACCTCTACTATGGTCAAGTCTCTCTGATGGGTGACCCTGAATAGGAAATCAAGCCTAAGGTAATATAATAGTCAAGTATAGCCTTAATCTGACGGGTGACTCCTGTCCTACGCTGGCTACACAGTTCTGGAGTACAAGGATTGCTGCTAACGGCTCTGCCTTTATAACAGGAAAAACCGCCACCCCTACACTCGCTCGGTGCTAGTTCCTACTCCCAACTGAAAGAATCTAAGAAGATTAACTGTGCTGAACTGACTAACTGAACTGAAATGATTTATAAATTGATTAACTGAGCTGATAATATTTTCTTATCTGAACTAAGCTGAATTCACTGAGTTCCGTTACTAACGAAAAAGATACTTGAGATCTGAGGTCTGACTGAGAGTACTGAAACTACTGAGATTACTGAACTACTGAGATTTTTGAGTTTTCTGAGTCACGTGACTAACTGAAATCTATGGAGCATAGCTTGACTGAGGATGTCTTGAAACATGACACTAGCTCTAGGCACACAGCTATAGTTTTCGGATACAAGTACCCC
>NC_061116.1:6151708-6158376 GCF_002878395.1 Capsicum annuum
CATAAACTTAGAACATGGAGTAGTCATTTAGGACTTATTATGTCATAAAAGCATGATTTCTATTCCCTTAGGTATTTTCACAAACACCTTACATGCACATCTTAGGCATAGGTGGATTCATCAAGATTACAAATATTCAACCACCAATTTCACATATTTATACATTAAATACCACCAAATCCTCACACAAAACATACAAAGATCCCATCTTAGGCATCATCAAACTCCAACCACATGAAAATCAACCACCAACAACATAAACATCATAATACATAATTTAGAAGATGATTCTTGATCTTCATGGATGAAAGGAGTCAATGAATCAACTCACACATATCTTAGAAGGAAGATTCTTGATGATTGACGGAGGAATTTTCTTGAAATTGGATCCTCAAGCTTAATTATGCAACCCTAGTTGTTTTTCTCTTTTAGTGCTCTTGGATGATGAACTTAACATGTTAGTAGCGTTTTAATGTAATTAGGAGCTATATATTTAATAGGGTTAAGTTTAGGGACGTGTAAGGAGTATTAAAAGACTTAATTACCCTCAAAATAACTCAAAACGGAGTATTTAAGTCACTTGAAACCATAAGATATGTGTCGCATATCATATCGCATATGTTTACATAGGCGCCACATATGATATTGCCTAAATTTACATAGGCACCGCATATGCTTTCCAGTGGCCATGTGCGATTGGTTAGATGATGCACTCTACTTCGCAAAGCCATAACTCCTAGCTCGGGTGTCGGATTTTGATGAAAAGCTAATTCGATTATCTATAAGTTGGTGGGTAGAAATATGCATAAATACCACATTAACATCGATTTATACTCGTTTAAATATGACCCTTATGAAATCGAACACTAAAACTTGATAGATTCAAAAACTCTTAGCTTGTATTACCTTAAGTGACTCATATGAACATGCTTAATGCATCATAAGCTATATTATTGCTAGGATACTCATTGTAAGTCATGTACTCAAGTATGAATCACAGGATAGGAGATTTCATATATAGGAAAAATGGTTTGTCTCCTAGCTTAGAAACATGTGGGGTATTACAAGTTTCAATATGGATTTCTATTAGGGTCAAGTTTAAATGACCATATCTAATAGAATATAAAGATTTATGGGTCCCAAAACCTATCAAATTTAAGATCTATGAGTCTTTTTCCAATGCAATAAACTGTTCCACAATCCGAATTTGAAGTAAAAAGTTATGACTGTTTTACTGAGCATTGTTTAGGCTGAAAGGAGATTTCACTGTAGCAAAAATTCTGATTGTATTTAAATCAACTTCAGCCATTTTTAAGGTCTAAAAACCCCATATTTCATTCCCCAACCCTAAGAGGTGATTTTTCAAAGCTTACAGTGAAATTCCTTCATTGAGATAAGCTTTTTTCATTATTTTCTTCATTTTTTAATCTTTTTACATCTTATAATCCTTAGAAAGACCTTTGATGGGAGAATTTTTTTGGGAAAATCTCATAGGTGGTTTTAATATGACCTAGAGCTGATTCTGACCTATAGCTGATTCTAAACTATAAATCAAAGATTCCTAACATGAATTTCATAAACTAGATTATGAATTTTGATGGTTAGGAACCTTGAATTATGTAAATATGAGACCTTTAGCATAAAAACTCTATTAATGGAAATGGGTTAAACTTGAAAGAGTAAATTAATGGTTAATTGAATTGGAAAATGATATAGACCTTGAATTAAGGATAGAATTAATGGGTTTGAATCCCCAATATATTTGTTTGAAGAGTCATTATTTAATTCCTCTTATAATTGCTTGAATTTTAGATGATTGATTGTTCCAAGGAATGAAAGAAAGGAAAGAGCAACCTTGTTGCAGCTTGCTTCTTTCAAAAGCTTGGCGTCCAGGTAGGCTAGGTTTAATGAGTAGAAGATTGTGTTATTTTATATTTTCATAGTTTAGAATTCATGGGAGAAAACATGTCTAGGCCTACGGTCATGAAGTTGAGGTGGATAAAGACACGAGTCCTTAACTTTAATTCCAAAAACTATATTATTGAGTGATTATGTGTTATGTGCCCGAAAGAAGATTGTTGTAAATGTAATATATGAACATGAGGTTTTCTTTTAGTTGTTCTAGTAATGAACCTAGTTGAGTTGTAATGGTATTAAGTTGTATGTATTGTGCAATAATATGATTAGGAGAATTATGCTAAGATCAAATATTGATGAACATAGTAATATGTAAGGGATAGATGACTTGAATTAGAGTGATGATTGTATTTTATGGAAAGAGATAGAGGATAATGATACGCGTGAATGTGCTATTATATGTGGTGATGTTAGAACTCAAGTTACGATATTTAAGAAGATAATAATATATTTTTAGTAATTAATGAGTAATTAAGGCTCCAATAGTGACTTGTATGCATAAGAATTGAATTCTGATTTATTTTATCATGTTTTTGTTTTGATATTAATAAAAAATACTATATCTATTGGATGTCCATGAGAGGCTAAATTGGTGATAATGATGGTTTATTGAATTGTGCCTATGAGTGGCTTGTTTGATAATGATAGATCTTTAAAGTAATGCATGAATGATTAGTTGATTGGTATTCAGACATACTTGAAATTGTTGATGTTTGGATTGTTAATGTGTGTTTAAGTGATTATTAAAATTTACTTGATGGAATTGTCTCATGACTTCAAGTGTACTTATAAACTTGATACATTGTGTTGTATGCTGTGAGATAGCATAAATTTAATATTGATATTACTTGTTTATGTTGGATCGGGTACTACACCAGTACGAATAAGTATATGTTGGATTGGGTACCACATCGATACGGATATGTATATGTTGGATCAGGTACCTCGCCGGTACGGATATGTATATGTTGGATCGGGTACCATGTCGGTACGGATATGTATATGTTGAATCGGGTACCAAGCCGATACGGATATGTATATATTGAATCGGGTACCACGTCAGTACGAATATGTATATGTTAGATCAGGTACCACACTGGTAAGGATATATATATGTTAGATGGGGTACTATGCCAGTACGGATATATATATGATGGATTGGGTATCACGCCGGTATGAATATGTATATGATGGATCGGGTACCATACCAGTACGAATATATATATATGGTGGATCGGGTACCACACCGGTATGGTACATAAACATAGATTATTCCCTAACTATTTGGGAAAAATAAGTCCCATAGCATGTGTGTACATATTTATGTTGTCTGTGGATGTTTACAGTATGGTTGATACTCTTGATGGTTATGTGGCTTGTTTGTGAGCACTGTTTGATCTGTTATTGCTGTATTGTTGATTCATTGGGTATTTGATTGTGTGATATGTATTTGAAAAAGTAAAATTTTGTACTTACTTATATGTTGGTTGACTTGCTTCATTCATACCTGTTTTAATTGTAGCTTACTAGAATTGCTAGTTATCATTCTTTAATTTTATGAGAGAACATTTGTTTGTTAGCCGAGAGTTTAGTATGGGTTGTCTATGATTACGGGTTTGTTCCTATGAATATGAGTAATGAAAAAGATAAGGTGAATAAAGAGAAATAGTGATGTATTAGCGTTGGATTGTGGTTGATGGTGTGAATTAATGAGGTTAGAGTATGTTAGTAGTGAATGTAATATTGATGGAGTTGGAAAAGTAGTTGGATGATGTAACTTATATAGGTAAAGTAATAATATTATTACAACCTTAGTTGAATTATATTCCATTCAAGATGTCATGACTATTTTATGATTATATGAACTAACACGGTTGACCGATGATGCCTACCAGTACGTGTGGTTGTACTAACCCTACTCTTCTACATTTCTTCTTGGAGTATAGACTGGATGCAGGTTAGTTTGTAGTTACTAGATGGATAAAGATATTCAACACTAACTTCTGCACTTTCTTCCTGGCAGATATTAGAGTCTTTATATTATTTATTTTATTGTTAGTCTATGCTATAGTAGATAGCTCTTGTACATGTCTGGCCAAGTCTTGGGATAGTGAAGGACATTTGTAAGAAGTTTTTGAAAAAATTTATTTATTAGTATTTAATTTACTTTATTACATTTAATCCAATATTTTCTTAAAAACAAAAGTCTTCCGCATATTTTTAGTTGGGTAATAAGGGTTCTCCTAGCTACTTAAAATAGCATAGGTGCTCGCACGGTCCGTTAGTATGAGTCGTGACAGTTGGTATCAGAGCGTTAGGTTCACCGGCCCTACACGTACAAGAGCAATGTCAAGTAGAGTTTTGTAGATTGGTGTGTAGGGCCCCACACCCAATCTTTGGAAGGCAATGAGGCATATAGAAGTTATTTTCCTTTCTTCATCTCCATCGTGCCGTCCTAATCTTGGACTATTGGATTGAATTCAATTGGTATCTTAACAGAGCTCAACTGGAATGTAGTTGATTACAATTGGTATCTTAGTAATTTTGAATAGAAATTTAGGTGATTTCAATTGGTATCTATTAATAAGGTCTAAAAGTTATTGTTAATAGGTAAAAACTTTGAAAGTTGAACTTATTGATTGTTTGTGTTTGATATTTGACTAAACTTGTATTGCTAGATTTTTGTCATTGTTGTGAATTGTTTTTGTTTGAATTTAAGTGATGAAAATTGACGAAGTTATTTTTGTTGATAATTATGATGGGATTATTTGATTTCTTATTATTGTGAAACTAGCAATTCTATGGTGCTTACTTATTTTTAGTACTATTATACTGATGAAATTGGTGGTATGAGAATTGAGAGGATAATATGAGAACATGATGTCAAGAAAAGATAGTGAAAAAGTGACATGAATAAAAGACTGAGGTGATATATATTTTTTTTCGTAATGAGAGATTCTTGTTAATGATTTTCTGGATGGATCCTTGTGTAGTTCGATTATTTGATATTATGTGGGGATTTTTGTGTGGTCTGATCATTGAGACTATATTTAGAATTTTTGTGCAGTTCTACTATTGAAATTATCATGGATTACTTAGCTTGTGAGGACTAGCTAAGTGACATTATCTTTGAGTTCCTTATGTGAACAGATTCTTAATACTTAGCAAAATAATGAGTTCTAAATAAAAGTGACAAAAATTAGTAGAGGTTGTTGATACCTACAGAATTTGATCGATTCAATAACTTGTCTGGAATGTGATATTGGTGATGATAATGTTAATGACCTGTAATCGATTTATTTTGTTTGGCCTTGTTTATGTATTAGTGGTGTGGGAACCACTCTTGAGGTATTTACGATTTAAGTAAAGCTCATAATAAAAACTATTGTTAGATAAAAATAAGAATGTCTCTGTATATCTTAAATTGGTGTCAGTGATATAAGAGTGATTTGGCTTGACCATGAAGTTTTGTCATTGAAATATATTGAGTTAGTGATTGTCAGGGCATAAGTTGTAGCTGTGGATTTGTGCATTAGGAAAAATCTTGAGAAGATAAATTATTATTGACTTGACCTTGTGGCTGAATTATGTATTTACATGTCCCACAGAGTTAGCTAATATATGACGCTTTTAGAGGATAGTAATTTTCATGATAGTGGCAATGAAAAATCATATGGCTTAGTTACATTCATAAAATAATTAAGGATGACCCTGAATCGAAGAATAAATGAATTATGAAATGGCATGATTAATCTTCTCTTGGGTGATACTTGGTGGATATTGATTGTTGAGTGATTAAGGTATGATGATTAGATGGATATTAACAATGTTGTGGAGGAGAATGTGTAGTAGGCTATAATTCTGTGGGATCTTTATGGCTAATAGAGTAAGTTTGTGTAATAAGTAAGAGGTTATATTGTCATCTATGTATAGGAGTAAATACTAAGCTTGAACTGTGGGTGATCTTGAGGAGAAAAGAATAGTGTTTATGAAATGTTGAAGCTAGCTTTATAGAATGAATTTAATAGTCTTGATTGAGCTCATATGGATATCTAAGTTATGTGACTTGTAAGTGGTGTGGTGGCTTAAGTATGATCAAATGTAGATTCTCCATGGAGTAGTCTTGGCTAGAAACCGATTCAGGTGTCTCAGGGAGAGTTTGTGTGTTGGATGGATTAGATGTGACTTATCTAGTGTTTAAAATTTGAGTAGTAGATTCATGTAGCATCTCGTAGCACTTTTCAGAATAAAATTTGGGGCTCTAGAGCTTTGGTAAAAAAAAAGAGGAAGGTATTTTTGAATATTTAACTTCTTCAAGGTGAATCATTTAACCATCTTTCTCTTGCTTTTGTGAAACTCAAGTTTCAAACTTAAGCCATTGAAGGAGAATAAATGATTCGTGTGTAAATATTTGGCTCCGCATCTTCGTATTTTGAAAATCTTTGATAGAATGATTGAGTATAGAATGTGGGTTGGTCGGTAAGGATATCGAGTGAGTGAATAGAGTGCAGTATAAGCAACTCTATTAGTAATATCTCTCTAATTCCAACCTTGTGTTTTTCTCCACTGAATGTCCATTCGGGAATGAACAGATGGTAAATTGGTATCTGATTGTAACGGCCTATTTCGTCGTTAATAAATTATTCATGAAAATTCTTAATTTTCATTCTTCAATATTAACTTGTGTCCAAAATAGCCAATATTTTATTTATTAGGACACCTCAAATTTTTTGGTGAAGATTTTAGCCTTC
>NC_061116.1:6161376-6220100 GCF_002878395.1 Capsicum annuum
AGTTGGACCTCTCAAACTCTGCTTAGAACCTAGCACGTCAATAGGTATGTTTTCCTTCTTCTTTATTTCAGTTTCTCCTGATTAATTGCAATATCGTCCCAAATATTTCACAGAATCCTTCTGTCCATCAAGCTCCCCAAATTTTGATATCTTAAATCTTGGAGAATGGTTAACACTTGAAAACATGCCCAGTTTTTATATGAAACATCTTTATAACCCACAAGTTCCAGGGAACTTTTCATATCATTTTTTACATTCTTCCTTTTCCTAATCATTTTCGTTGGCTCTTCTAGCATGATTGGCCTTTTGGTAAGAAATTTTGGCGGTCCAATTAACTTAAATGTAGGCTCAAGATTATAGCAGTGATCATCAAGAGTATTAAACATAGAATCATTAGCAGATTGGGGAAGTAGAATCATTGGGTTGATAGCCAAAGTGGGGGCCTCAGTAAAAAGTTGAGCAACAAAAGCGGAGATAATAGGTAGTGCTATCAATGTGGTAAATTTACACTAAAAATCTAGAGAATGGGTGATGGAAGTATTGAGATTCTTTTCGCTTGGAGTGAATTCTGAGGCATGTTATGGTGCATCAACAACAGTAGGAAACTGACTTTGCAATTATGATGGAAAACTCAAGGTATTTGCAGGGTCAATAGTAGAAAATGGACGAGGAGGCAGACTGCTGGACCAAGTTCGATACATTTCCATCATTTTTTGCCTAAGTCTCACAATTTCTTGCTTTAAACTCTCATTTTCCTGACCTTTTGTCTGATCCATGATGCCACTCTCTATATTCTTGTTGGACATGACTAGCTCTTCCTTAGACTTGGTGTGCGGAGGACCAATCAGAATGCCACAAACCAATCACCTTAAACTAACTGAATAAAAGATAACAAATATGTTAGAGTTCAATACTTTTTCAAAACTTCATTTTTCCTTTTTGAAAAGATCACCGAACCCAAGAAGGGTGCCTACGTCTTTCACCCCTGAAAGGAGAGAATCAGGTGTACGTAGTTTGGGAAGTTTGACCAAAAAATGACTAATCGAACTCTCTTTTTTTTTCTTTTTTTTTCTTGAAACTTTAAGAAGAAAAGAAAAGAATAAATTTTCAAAAGAATTGATGAAAATCTTTTTTGAATTTTTCAGCGTACTATACAAAATGAAACCTGTGATTACCAAAGCAAATTCTTTTGGGGCTTTCAATTTTAAATTTCATATGAAAATGAAATTTGAAATTATTAAAGGAAAATCTTCTTGTAATTTTCTTTTAAAGATGTATATGAAATGTCTACTCTAAAAAAAAAGTGAAGAAAATCATTTTCAAATTCCTATACAAAATGAAACCTATGATTACCAAAGATTTTTTTTTGGAGTTTTTAATTTTGAATTTCATACGAAAATGAAACTTGAAACTATTAGAGGAAAATATTTTTGTCATTTTCTTTTAAAGATGTATATGAAACACCTACTCTAAATGAAGAGTGAAAAAAAATTATTTTGATTTTTCAAATAAGATCACTGAACCCATGAAGGGATGCCTACGTATCTCACTCCCGAGAGAGGAGAATCAGATGTGCGTAGTTCGTCCAAATTGGACAAGTTAAGATTAAATGACAAACTAAACCTTGACGTTAGAGACACGTCCAAAAACAGACTATGAAAAACATCAATAAAACCCTTTTTGGGCTTTCCATTTGACACTTCACAAAAAACTGACACAAACAATTATGAAAGAACAAATCTTTCTGGTATTTTCATTATACGAAATGTACAAAACTTCTACCATATTTTTGAATTTTCTTTATAAAAACTTCTATTAAAAAAATCTTTTTGAAAAATTTCAAATTATGAATGCTTGCTAAAAGAGACAAAGGGAGATATTATTTATATATATATATATATATATATATATATATATATATATATGAAAATGAGTGCAAAAGGTAAAACAAATCTTTTTGATGTTTTTGTTTTTTGAGAAAATAAATGCAAAAGGTAAAAAGTTTTGTTTGAATTTTTGGATTGTGGAAAACAAAAGCCATAAAAATTCTAAAAAACAACGAGAAATTTTTTTTTCCTTTTCCTTGTCTAAACATACGCTCCTTTAATTCTAGCACAACCTCTCCCCAATCAGTCCGTCAAATGACTCTGTTGTCCTCAAAGTACAATAATTAGTACGTAAGGATGCTTAAGGGATGAGTCTACTACAACGAACCAAGTAGGTCCCGCTAGGTGTCAGTATGATGTAGATAAGCATGACTTAAAGGCTGACCTATACTTGGGTCCACTAACAAGGCTGTTAGGGGAAGCGTATGGTCGATAGTGGCTGCTACATCGTTTCACCCACTCCATACGTTCGATGGCTCCCCCTCCTAAAATAAGGGTGACTCAGCTAGAGTTAGTATACACGACGTGTACTCCGGGGCTTGTTTCGAAAGAAATTACTCGGGTTATGAAAATGATGTCAGGTATAAAGCGATAACACATAAAGAAAGACTGTAAACAAAGAGCATGTAGGCATCCGACAATGATAAAATAATAACACAAACAAAATGTTTAAACACCTATAATGTTAAACTAAGTCGATACAACTCAAAAATAAGCCTGAATTCTGAAAAATTCGCAGCAGTTGCCAGAACTGTCACACCCTTTTTTTTTTACTAAAAAGATTATATTTTAAGCTTGAAAGGATTTTATTATTACATGATAAAAGAAAATAATTTATTCCAAAAAGGACTTTTAACAATCAAAATTCAGAGTCGCCACTTGGCATAATCTGGTGTGCCAAGTCACCTTTGGAAATCCTTTTTAAAATAATTTTTTGACTCTTTTAAAACTGATCCATGAATAAAGATTTCGATTAAGGAATTCTGTTGACCGAGGGGAAGGTGTTAGGAACGACTCACTCCCGTGGTTCGGCCATGATCGTTTCGTAGAGTATATCAGCTAGTCTGACGCTATAAAGTGAATAGACCACATAAAATACACAAAAACAAACAAACAAAATAAAATAAGTTCGAAAAAATAGTATCCAGTTCAATTATTACAATCTGAAATAAAGATATTGAAATAAACCTACGCTAACCTACACTAGTCTTAAATTATGCTCTACCCGATGCCTCGGGTCTTGATCATGAACATCCTTCACGTATAAGATACTTCGGGGCATACCCCGATGAATAAGTACAAATGACCTCGGGGCATTCTCCGACTAAATGAATACATTTTCCAATTTCAAGCGACCAAATGAAACAATCTCAAGCATAAAAATATTAATCATTCCACAATCATCAACTTCTACAATTTGCCTACACAACTTAGTATTTTTCCTACCCATTTAACGGCCTAACACATCATACTATCAAGATCGACACAATCGATGTTCATTTTGATTTTAAACAGCCAACATCAACGAATCAAAATTAATCCACACTCATTTTTATCAATGTTTTCATTCCCGCCCTCAATTAACCAATTTTAATTCTCAAACGAGATATCAATTCATCACACAATTATAACTAAGGAAATCAACAAGGAATCAACCACAAACAACTATTCACTACTAACAAGGATCAATTCACACACGATGTTCAATTCAAAGCACCAAATATAATAAATAATAAAATAAAAGAGGAGAGAATAGAATTGAACCTCATTTTGGAGCTTTCAAAATTCAATACACTCGAATGAAGTGACAAAAGCTACAACTAAAAACCTCGAATCAAAACTTAATATGAAACCCAGCTCCAGTGTGCACCCCTTCTTTTGCTTTTCGTTGACCCGAAATAGAAATCACTAAAACTAACAACACCCGAATCCAATTTCCAATCAATGCTTTGCCGGAATCAACTAAATGGCCGGTTATGGGGGATTTCAGGACTGTGATGGGTCTATCCGATAAGCTAAAGTCCATTCCGATGGAAATTTTGCCAGAAAAACTGAAATAGAGGTCGCAACTAACAGATTTCAACTTGGTTTCGCTGGTTTTCAACTAGTGAAGCCAATTTTTAGTTTCTGTGACAAAATACGGTGAGGATTGGATAATTCCTACAAAGAATTTGCCGAAAAACTCAAAATAGCCAGTTGGATTCCATTTACTCCCATTTCGATCAAACTCTCTGTTTGTCACTCTCTCTCGCACGCGCGTATGTGTGTGTTTTTCCCCCAATTTCTCACTCTCTCTCGATCAATCTTCTTTTCCTCCCTTACATCATTTACAATTGGTGAAAATGATTATGAGAGTGAAATGTGTGTGAATTTTGTTGTTGTATATAGTGAGGTATGTGTAGCTGTTGAATGGAAAAATCCAGCCCCCTGTTCTTGTCTTGTGTGTATATCCGATCCTCTGTGTGAGTGGAATTGTGAGTTCTATTATATGTGTGATTATGTGTGGGTATGTGTGTATTAGTTAAAAAAAGGAAAAAATGTGTGGTGTGCGTGTAAAAAAATGGAATGGTTTCTTCGGTGTGATCTCTCTAAGGGGTCGTTTAGTAGAGTGTATAACATTAATGTAACATATAGTGCATTAATAATATTTGTACTAATAATGTTTGAATTAGTTATACTTGTATTAGTTATGCATGTATTATTTCTTATACATTGTTTGGTTTGATGTATAAGAAATAATACATCTTACATAATTTATAGGTCAAACCCATATGTAGCCCCCTTAAGTACACACGATTTTTCAGTTAGACACTTCAAGTGGACATTGTACCATTTTGACACCTCAAATGGCCTTCAAGTGTGCCACTTTATCACCTTTTTCATAATTAAAAGAAAACTTAGGCACATGTATTTCAATCCATACATATGAATTTTGCACGCCAATTAAAACGTGTCACTTAGCAGTAGCTTTCCATGTCATCCTAATCAACTAAAAGGGGAAAAACAAAGGAAATGCCAAATCAGTTTCCAAAATCCGATTGAAACCATACACTTTCCCCTTTGTACGTTTTGTCATTTTTTTTAGTTTTTCTTTGATTCATCTTTTAATGTTAGTGATTTGTAACTATTTACAGTGTATTTTGCAGGTAAAATGCTTCCATAAAAGCGTTGATTCATTTTCAGTGACGAGTTAGAAGAAATCTAGTTTACTTGAAGAAATTGAAGGTCAAACTAAACTTTTTCTTTAAGTTTACATTTTTCCTGGCTATTTGAAACGTTTTCTGCTTGAAATTATAGTGCTGGGTTAAATTTATTGTTTTTGATTTTTTTTGTGATTTTTGTGATTTTAGTTATAAGTTATGGGTTTTTTTGTTGCCTTTTTGGGGATTTCACTGATATAGGGTTTATGTTGGAGATTTCAGTGATAATATAGGGTTATTTTAATACTTTTTAATTTGAGGGTATTTTGGGTATTTTATTTTTTTGCAGAATCTTTAGGGATTTGTTACAAAAATGAACAGCTATATTTTGACCTGTTTTCATTACAGGAAAACAACTGTATCCAACCCTAATCTTAGTTATAAAGGTGAGGTAGATATCTTTGTTGTTACCATTGATAAAGACCATTTCAGTCTTGTTGAATTTATTTCCTACACCAAAGATCTTGGGTACTCAAAGGTTAAGGGGTTCTATTGTCAACATATAGATGGTGGTGGTTTAGTTCAAATCACTTCGGATGGTCAATTACTGGAGTTTGTGAAGGAGTTAAAAGATGGTGATGAGCTTGATATGTATATTTTTCATGACATTGATCAAGATGTTGATGTTGTGGAAAATGTTTTGCCTCTTTTAGTAGGGCCACAGTCTAACGATGAAGTTGATATAGGCAGTGATGAGAATGAAAATAGAAGTCTTAATGAAGATTTGAATAGTGATGAAACAGATCTTCCCAATAGTGAATCGGATATGAATGGTGATGATATCCTTGATGAGGATGATTCAGACATTGATGAAGAGTTGAGAGCCTTTAGGGATGAAAGTAGAAGCAAAAAAATTCAAAGAAAAAAATCTAAAGAAAGAAAAGAAATATCAGTAGGTGAAGCTGGTATTGATAAAGGTTTTCAAGACATTGGCAGGAATAAGAAAGATAGATATGTGGGTAGATTACGAGGTGATGAAGAGTATATTGATAGTTCAGACTGTGTAGTATTGATAGCACTGATTTGTTAGATGAGGATGTTGTTGTTAGTGTTGATTTTCCAAGAAGAAGAAGAAGTAATAAAGTCAGATTTGATCATGATTGTGTTGTTGTTGTTTTTGAACTTAGTATGATTTTTAATGGTCCTAAGGAATTTAGAAAAGCTTTGGGGAGGTATGCAGTGGAAAATAGGGTTTAGATTGTTTTAAGACCTAATGAAGCTCATAGAGCGAAGGCTAAGTGCAAATTCAAGACAAAATGCAACTGGTTGTGTTATGGTGCACTTGATAGAAACTCTGATAATTTTTTGATTAAGAATTATAATCCAGTGCATAAGTGTACAACATCAAACAAGAATAAGATGTGTACAAGTAAGTTTGTTGCTGATAGATTCAGGGATGAAATAAGTAAACAACCATCTTTGAAAAATTGGGAAATACAGTAATTGTGCAGAGAAAAATTGGGATTTTATGTGGGTAGAACAATCTGTTACAGGGCAAAGTTACAGGTCCTAAGAGAGACCATGGGGGACTGTAACTTGAAATTTGCAAGATTACGTGATTATGGTGAGATGATCAAACAAACCAATCCTGGCAGTTCTTTTTGGTTGAGAATGGACAGTGAAACTGGCCCAGGTAAAAATTTGTTTGTTTATTTCTATGTGTGTCTTGATACATTGAAAAAAGGGTGGATGAAAGGATGTAGAAGAATTATAGGGTTTGATGGGTATTTCTTAAAGGGTGCTTGTAAGGGTGAACTTCTAGTTGCAGTTGGGAAGAATGGAAACAATCAGATGTTTCCTATAGCCTGGGCTGTTGTGGACAAGGAAACCGAGCATAGTTGGAGTTTTTTTGTCAACTACTTGAAAGAGAATCTGCAGTTGGGTACTGGAGCAGGTCTTACTGTGATGGCTGATATGCAAAAGGTAATATTTGATATTTTTTTAACAGTCAATTAATATTAAAATAGAATTTCTTTGTCAAGTACCTTAACTATTTTTTCGGTATGTAGGGTTTTCATGTTGCTGTTCTTGAATTGTTACCAAATGCTGAAATTAGAAGATGTGCTAGACACATCTGGGCTAACTGGAGTCAAGAGTGGAAGGGAGAAGAGAGAAAAAATAGTTTTGGAAATGCTCAAAGGCAAGTTTTGAAGTAAAATTCAAAAAAGAACTTGATTACATGAACCAACTTGGTATGAAAGGTAATGATATCATTGGTGATTTACTGCATTATCCTAGGGAGTCAAGGGTTAGGGCATTCTTTAAAGAGCATTGTAAGTATGATGCTGCTAAGAATAACATGTGTGGGACCTTTAATTCATGGATCGTAGTCCCTAAACATAAATCTATCATTACCATGTTGGAGGAAATTAGGAGAAAAATCATGAGTAGAACAGTGGATATGATTAAGTTTTCCAATACTTGGATATGTGATATTGCACCTATGGCTAGACTTATTTTGAAGGAGAATAAGGATAGGGCTAGGGCTTGCAAGATGCTTTGGAATGCTGATGTTGGATTTGAGGTTGGAGAAGGGGAGTATAGGCATACTGTGAACTTGAATAATAGGTCATGTGGTTGTAGAACTTAGTAGTTGAGAGGCATTCCTTGCCAACATACCATTTGTGCGTTGTATCATGTTAAAAAAAAGCCTGAACCTTATGTGGAATATTGGTATAAGAAGAAAACCTTCTTGAAGGCTTATCATCACTTTATCCAACCAATCTCCAATATGAAGATGTGGCCTGAGACAAATAATCCAAAGATTGAGCCCCCTCAACCTAAAAAAATGTCTGGTAGACCTACAAAAAATAGAAAGAAAGGCAAAGGGAAACCAATAAAGAAATCTGAAAAGATGTTCAAAAAAGGTGAAAAAATAACATGCTCCAAGTGTCATCAACAAGGCCATAACAAAAGATTTTGCAAGGTAAATCACTCACTTTTATTTGATTTTTGAAGTTTATTTTCTAGTTTGATTTTATAACTTATTAACTAGTGTGCTTTGATTTTATAGATTCCTGATCCCAATGCACAAGCACATAGCCAAGGATTTTAGTTTAGTAGTCAAAGTTCACAAGGAAGTTGCCAACCTAAATGCTCAAGCCAACCTGCACCTTCAACCTCAAAAAAATCAGCATCATGTAGCTCAAGTCAACCTATACCTTCAACCTCAAAAAAATTAGCATCATGTAGCTCAAGTCAACCTGCATCTTCAACTACAATTTGTGGTGATACAAGCAGAGTTAGAAGAGTGAAAAAAGCTACAACATCTATCTTTTGTGGTGATACAAGAATTCATGTTACAGAAGGAATCAAGAGTCAACTACCTCCTAGAAGTAGAGTAATTATTGGGCAGAAAAGGGGAAGAGTTGGAACCACAAAGGATGTTGCTGAAGGTGGATCAAAAAGGTACTTGTTGTTCAGGACTTAAAATGGTGTTGAAAATTGATGTTGAGTGTCTCTGTGAAGGCTTTAACACTGCAATTGTTCAAGATGAATGCTGCAGTTGTTCAAGACTAATGATGTAGCTGTTCAGGACTAACTGATGTTGTTTAGGACTAATGTTGTAGCTTCTCCTGCTCTTTCTCCAGTTGCTGGATAAACAACCATCTCAGCAAGTGCACCAAATTTTCCCAACATTCAATACACACCAACTCTTGAAGAATGGGAACGAATAATTCCAAGCAATTTTAAAACATACAAAGAATCGCAACAGACAACAAAAGCTAAAAATAGATATAAAATATTTCATTTCATCAAAATGTAGCATTCTTACAAGACCAACATTACATCAACAAACGAAACCTAACAAGAAGAAATTTAAGTCATTTTGCAACTTCAACACTAGGAAGGCAATCATAACTTCAAGGCCATCAAAACTTCAATGCCAAACTTCAACAATTTGGCTTTAATGTCCATATTCCCCACACCAACAAACAAGTAGCAACGACACCAACAATATTATATCTTCTAGCTCAATTTTCTATATCTTCAAAGGACTTAACTTTCTTCAACAAACCCCAAATCACCCTATTTGCTTGTGAAGAGTGTCGTTCTTCATACCAATCAAAGTAATCACACCCGTTTCATTTCTACAAAATTAATAACAAAAATAATTACAAAATCAATAATTAATCGACTTATTAAGTTAAGAAGTAAAAAACATAACCTTCGAATTTTTACACGTAAAAAATCTACAACCGAGATTTTGTTGAGTCCAAGAAGTCTTTAGTAATGCTTTATTAACACATTTACAATAGTGATAATCTTTTTCGCAAAAAGCCATGGATGACGAGCTCGATATTGTCCAATTCAATTCGAATAAAATAAGAAAAAGTTTAAACTTTTGAAAAATTACACAAGAAGATGAAGAAGAGAGAAGTTTTTCATAAAAAGAATTCTAAGAAGAGTCACAAATTAGGATTAAAATTTGATTTGGGAATGAAGAAGAAGATGAAATATGGGTACATTACCATTGGGGGGTCATTTATATGCCATATCAGCAAAACAGAAGGCTTCCACGCGCCTTTGCGGAGTGTTCCGCATGCGTTTTCCCAACAAGGCAAAAGGTGCCAAAGTGGAACACTTGAAGGCCACTTGAGGTGTCAAAATGGAACAATGTCCACTTGAGGTGTCTAACTGAAAAATCGTGCGTACTTAAGGGAGATGCGTATGGATTAGGCCTAATTTCTATAAAAGAAATATTTGTTTACAAAAATATCCTTCTTTGATTTGTACACTTTTTTGCAACAAAAATTTTTTGTCATCTCAAATATAATTAGTATTGTTGAATTAGTATATAGAGGTTTCGGATTAATTGCAAGACCTTCGTCTTTGCACATGAAATATTACGCCAAGAGATTAACATAGTCGAAATAAAAATAAAATATAAGACGTAAAATTAAGAACTAGTCTCAATTTTTTTTAATCTTTTTAAAGACCCTCAAAGCAAAGAAAAAATATGTTACAATTATTTAAATCAATTATTCATTGTTGTAGATTAAAATGGTGGGAAAAAAATTATGAAAAGATTCACTATTGTAAATTAAAATGGCGGAAAAAGGAATGGTGAAATATTTTGAGAGGGAAATTGAGGGGTGTTAAGGTCATTTAATAAGTTAATGCATGTATTAAAGATTTTGCATTACTAATACATAGAAAATTGGTGGTATTAGTAATACACACGTTAATACACAATAGAGTATATAACTAATGCTTGCATTAGTTATACATTGACTAAAAATTGTACCAAACAAGGGGTTATGTTATATTTTGTTAAGGGGTTATGAAAAATGTGAGTGGGGGAATCCTAGGGGGTACGGGGCATGGGGGTTAGGTTGGGTAGTGATCTTGGGCATATTTATATGCTCATAGCACCAATATGCACTCAGATTTGAACTTAGTTCAAGAATTTTTGTATGAATTCTTAAGTATAATTCAGCTTTTATTCCATCTTGTGCCTAATGGATATGATTAGTACTTTCAGGTTCAAAGTTATGAAGAATTATGCATAATTAGATACAACGAGGATATGGAAGTAGTGAAGGAATGCAAGGGACTGAAATTAAGCTGAAAAACGGAAGCTGGAAAGTAGGAATCCTCATTTGAAGACACTCCGCATTGCGAAGATCAATAAAATAGCAATGGTCAATTTCCAGTGAAGGTTCGCGAAACCACCGCATCGCGGAGAAGTTTCGTTTACCAGATTCGGCGACCTGAAGGTTAAGCGCATCGCGGAGGATGATTATTTTGCAATTGTCCCAATCCAGTGACTCCCCGCGATAGTGGCACATCGCGGTGAGGGTGCATTTTACAATTGTCAGGAAATACTTGAGCTCTGCGATTTCCCAAATTTTAATGGAAAATAGCAATCAAAGTCATGGAGCGACGCGCCGAGCTGACAAATCAGGAATATTTTAAGTGTATTGTCCCAACTATAAAAGGAAAAATCCAAGATAATGTGAGGGACTTTTAGGTGAAGTAGAGCAGCGGCGAAAAAGCAGAAATTTCTCTCTTTTAGGGTTCTTAAACATTCTTTTGAATTTCTTTATTTGAAGGATTGATTTGGGTATGATTTGTTACTTATTTTGGATGATGAATTCAAACGTGAGTAGCTAAACACCCTATTTCTGGGGTTGTGGCTAAGAACATGAGTACTCTTTACTATTCTTATTCATAGTTTCTTTTTGGATTATCAAATGAGTTGTTCTTAATTTTTTGATCTTACTATTTTAATGATTGGCCACCATTAGAATAAATTTATATTTCTATGTGAATCCGGGAGGAGAATCATAGGATAGAACGAAGAAATTAAGGAGCAAGGTTCTTATTCTTTTATAAAATAAGGGATTTGAATTAGCATCTAGGATAGGGATATATCTAGAAGCCTTGCTTGGTTCACTTGCAAGAAAACAACTTCATGAATCTAGAAGATTTGTTGTAACTCTGCGGGAGTTGTAGTTACAACATTCAATAGATAGAAGATTTGAGGTCGGAAGACCAAGATCGTGGCATAACCCTTGCGAACCATCAACCCAATAACTAATTAGACTGTGAAAAGAATAGAGAATTGTATGATTATTCAAAACACCTCAACCCTAGAATCGTCCTCATTATTGATTACAACCGTTGCTTACTTTGCTTTAGTCATCATTAATTATTTCTTGTTTAGTAATTTATATTTTATTTACACAATCATCTTAATCTTGATACAACCAAACACTTAATACTCAATTGTCTTGAACTGAAGATTTAATAAATTTCTAGTTTATTGATCCTCGAGGGAACGATATCTAACTGTTCGAGTTATTATATTACTTGCACGATCACGTACACTTACGTGTGCGTAGAGATGGAACAAGTTTTTGGCGCTGTTGCCGGGGATCAAATAGAATTAGTAAATTGCTTTAATTTTTGTTTTTTGATCATAAGTTTAAGTGTTAACAACTTGATCTTAGCGGCTGAATTTTTGCAGGTTTAGCTGAACAATGGACTGGCTAGGGACAAAGAGTTAGTAGAGCCATTTGCAAAACCAGAAGTGATTTTTCATTAGAGACAAAGTGCTCAATACTACACTTAACAAGGATCGATGGTAGAAATACGCGATCCTATAGTTGTTGATCCAAATGTTGGAAATGTTCTAGCTCCTGTTATTCCAGTTGTTCCTATTCAACTAGTCGCAAGACCTATTTGAGAAGTGGCAATCCCACTTACGCACCTTGTGACTAACAGTATTCTGAAGCCTGAACAAGGAGGTCGATGGGAATTGAAACAAAATATGGCGCAATTGTTGAGATCTGCGGGAGAATTTTAGGGACTTTCACACGAAGATCTGCAGAAGCACTTACAAATCTTCCTGGAGATAAGCGACACATATATTCCTAAAGATGTGAATGCTGATTATGTCAGATTGACACACTTTCCATTTTCTCTACTGGGGGAAGAAAAGAGATGGCTACTTGCTGAACCATACCAATCCATTACTACATAGGAAGAATGTGCATGAGGTTTTTCATTTGATTTTTTCCATCTCAGAAAACTGCACGATTAAGGAATGAGATATTGAGTTTCCGATAGAAAGATGAAGAAAATCTCTACCAATCTTGGGAGAGATTCAAGGGCATGCTCAGAAGTTGTCCTCATCACCATCAATCGAATGATGTTTTGGTACATACATTTATAGAAGGCCTTAAGTCTAATACAAAGATTCTCTTGGATTCAGCAGCAGGGGATCAAGCTTTGGAGAAAACATATGAAGAATTGTATACCATGCTGAATCGAATTGCACAAGGAAATCCTGATTGGTATACAAACTCAAGGAATGCTCCCAAGAAGGATGCAGGGATTTTGAAGGTTGATCAGTTCACTGCATTAAAAGCATAGATTGCAGCAATGCAGAACCATATAACTACTCAGCTTAACAACTTAAAGTTGGGTAAAACATAACCAACAGCCACAGCAAATGTAGTTCAACAGGTATATTATGGTGTGAAATTTGTGGAAGCAGTGAGCATAAAGCAAATGCATGTTCTGTTAATCCAGATTCAGTCAACTACGTGGGGAATGCAAATCATCAGGGTCAATAGAATTTTGGCAATACGTATAATCCAAATTGGAGGAACCACCCTAATTTCTCATGGGGTGGAAATCAGGCACAGAATACAAATCAGTATAAGGGACCAGTGCAACCAAATCCACAGCCGGTTCAGAATAATCATGTGACTGCCTCGAATAGTAATATGGAGGAGATGCTTAAGAAGTTAATGGCTCAACAAGCACAGTTTGCAGTGGACATGAAGGCTCAACAGGCACAGTTTGTAACTGAGTTGAAGAGTCAACAATTACTCATAAGAAATATGGAGTTGCAGTTAGGTCAAATCATGGGATCACAAAATACAAGGCCACAAAGAACATTGCCTAGCGATACTGAGGCTAATCTTAAATAAGTGAATGCGGTTACAATGAGGAGTGGGCTGCAAACAAAGGAGATGGTTCAGGAGCAGTATAATCCCGTGGTCACTGATGATAGTTTGCAAGAGAATGCAGAAGTAAAAGAAAAAAAAGGCTGGTGAAGAGATTTGTGTAGAGAAGAAGACAACATTCCCTTACCCTTTCCTCAAAGGGCAAGAAAGCATCAAGAGAAAGCCAGTTCTAAGAAGTTTTTAGATCTTCTGAAACAAGTTCAAGTAAACCTTTCTCTTGTTGACATTCTACAGAGTGTGACAAAATATGCGAAATATTTAAAGGATATTGTTGCCAATAAGAATCGGTTGACTGAATATCCTACAGTTGCACTTACTCAAGAGTGCACATCGAAAATTTAAAATAAACTGCCCACGAAATTGAAGGATCCGAGGAGTTTCACATTACAGATTACCCTTGGTCAAACTATTTTTGCACGTGGATTGTGTGACTTGGGGGCTAGCATAAATCTCATGCCCATATCATGGTACCGGAAGATGGGTCTTGGAAGCCCCAAACCCACGACTATTGTGTTACAGTTGGCAAACAGGTCACTTGCTTGACCAGATGGTATTATTGAAGATGTACTGGTGCAAGTGGGATCTTTAATCTTTCCAGTAGATTTTGTGATTCTTGACTTTGAGGCCAATCCAGTTGTTCTATTTATTTTGGGATGACCCTTTTTAGCAATAGAGCAATTACTCATTGATGTGGCAGTTGGAAAAATGACAATATAAGCACACAATAAAGTAGAGGTTTTTGATGTGTACATAGCATTGAAATTGTCAGCCATATATGAGGAGTGGTCCTCAATATCGGTTATTGATCTCACTTTAGATTGGTAGTTTCTTTTGTCTGTTGATCCATTAGAGCGAGCTTTGATGGATTATGATCTGCATGGGGATTCGGAAGCATTGGAATTGGTCCAGATTATGAATTTGGCTGTAATTGATACAAATAAAGTGTTGATCGAGCCTTAGATAGAACAATTGATCCACCACCCAGGCCTTCAGTTAAAGAAGCTCCTAACTTGGAGCTTAAGGTTCTTCTTCCTCACTTACAATATATTTTTCTTGGTGATCAAGATACCTTGCCTGTTAATTTATCCATAGGATTATCCGATGTACAGGTAAAGAAAGCTGTAGCAGTTCTCAAAAGGAGAAAAAAAGCGATTGGCTAGTAGATGTCTGATATTTTAGGAATCAATCCAGCATTTTGCATGCACAATATTTACATAGAAGAGAGGTACAGACCTAGAGTGCAGCAACAAAGGAGGTTGAATCCTGTAATGAAGGAGGTGGTCTGGACAGAGGTGATCAAGTGGTTAGACAATGGTATTGTCGACCCAATTTCTGATAGCAAATGGGTTAGTCCGGTGCACTGTGTACCAAAGAAGGGAGGAATAAGAGTAGTGACGAATGATGATAACGAGTTGGTTCCCACACGTATAGTTACCGGATGGAAAATATGTATAGATTATCAGATGTTGAATGAAGCAACTCGTAAAGATCACTACCCAATTCCCTTCATTGACCAAATGCTGGATAAATTGGCAGGGCAAGAGTATTATTGTTTTCTGGATGGGTACTATGGCTAATATCAGATAAGCATAGCACCGGAAGACCAAGAAAAGACCACGTTCACTTGTCCATACAGTATGTATGCTTTCAGACGCATGCCCTTCAGATTATGCAATGCACCTGCTACATTTCAAAGGTGTATGATGGCGATATTCTCATACATGGTGGAGGAATTTACGGAGGTATTCATGGATGATTTCTCTATGTATGGGAATTCATTTGAAAAACGTTTGCAAAATCTCAACAAGGTTCTAGCTCGGTGCGAAGAAACAAACTTGGTGTTGAATTGGGAAAAGTGCCATTTTATGGTTAAGGAGGGAATTCTCTTAGGCCATAAAGTGTCATGCAAACGGCTAGAAGTTGATAAAGCAAAGATTGAAGTAATTGAAAAGTTGCCTCATCCAGTTACAGTCAAAGGCGTGCGAAGTTTTTTGGGACATGCTAGGTTCTATAGATGACCCATTCAAGATTTCTCAAAGATCGCAAGTCCCATGTGCAAATTGTTAGAGAAAGAAGCCAAGTTTCCATTTGGAGCTGATTGCCATGAAGTTTTTGAAAAGCTTAAGAAGAAGTTGACGGCAGCACCTATTTTGATCGCACCAGATTAGGAGTTACCTTTTGAGCTAATGTGTGATGCTAGTGATATTGCAATGGGAGCAGTGTTGGTTCAGAGAAAAGAGAAGGTATTTTGATCGATCTACTATGCTAACAAGGTACTGAATGATACTTAAGTTAACTACACAGTTACAGAGAAAGGGATGTTGGTTGTGGTATATGCATTCGATAAGTTTCGATCTTACTTAATTGGTACCAAGGTCATTGTTCATATCGACCATGCTGCCATTAAGTATCTTGTCAACAAAAAGGATGCAAAGCCACGATTAATTAGGTGGATTCTGCTACTTCAAGAATTTGATCTTAAGCTGCGTGATAGAAAGGGAGCTAAAAATGAATTTGCTGATCACTTGTCATGGATGGAAAATCGAGACCATATTATGGATGACTTTCACAGTATCAAGGAAGACTTTCCTGATGAGAAGTTGTTGTTATTAGAAGAAGTTGAGTTCCCATGGTAAGCTAACATTGCAAACCTGATAGTTTGTAGGGTGTATCCTCCCGAAACTACCTCATAACAAAGGAAGAAATTACTCCATGATTCTCGTGCTTACATTTAGGATAAACCGTACCTTTTCAAGCAGGGTCCAGATGGAGTAATTCGTAGGTATATCCCAGAGGCTGAATTTGTAAAGGTGTTACAAGATTCCCACTTATCTCCATATGGTGGACATCATAGTGGTGAGAGGACTACAAGGAAAGTGTTGCAATCAGGTTTTTTCTGGCCAACTCTATTTAGAGATGTAGTGGTATTTGTAAAGAGTTTGTGATCAATGCCAAAGGTTGGGTACTATAACCAGGCGTCATGAGATGCCCCTGAATAATATTTCAGAAGTAGAAGTTTTTGACGTTTGGGGGATTGATTTCATGGGCCCTTTCCCACCTTTGAAAGGTAATTTATACATTCTTGTTGCAGTTGACTACGTATCTAAATGGGTGGAAGCTATGGCAAGTCTGACTAATGATGCAAGAGTGGTGCTGAAGATTATGAAGAAGAACATATTTTCTAGATTTGGTTCGTCAAGAGCAATAATTAGTGATGGAGGTACGCACTTTATCAACAACTGGTTCAAGAATTTTCTTGCTAAATATGGTGTTCGGCACAAGGTGGACACTGCATACCATCATCAAACGAGTGGACAAGTAGAGGTATCCAATCGGGAGATTAAGCAAATACTTCAGAAGACCGTGAATGGGCAGAGAAAAAATTAGGCGGAGAAGCTGGATGATGCACTGTGGACATATCGAACAGCGTACAATGCGCCCATTGGGACATCTCCATATCGCTTAGTATATGGTAAGGTATGTCATCTTCCTGTAGAGTTGGAACACCAAGCATATTGGGCTGTGAAGAAGCTGAATTTTGAAATGACCGCCGCAGGAGAAAGAAGGTTATTGCAACTGAATGAGCTTGATAAGTTTAGACTCCATGCCTATGAAAACACCAAGCTTTATAAGGAAAACACGAAACGATGGCATGACAAGCACATTCAAGTTAGGGAATTTGAACCCGGACAACTAGTGTTGTTGTTTAATTCACGACTTAAGTTGTTTTCGGGTAAATTACGATCGAAATGGTCTAGACCTTTTGAGGTGGTGTGCATGACACCCCATGGAGCTGTGGAGTTGTGGAATAAAGAGAAGATGGAGAAGTTCCTTGTGAATGGACAACGTGTAAAGCATTATTGGGCGGATCATCTGAACAAGCACAAGGAATCTATCACTTTCACTGATGAGTTATGATTAGCCGAGTCGTGCCACGACGTAAACTAAGGCGCTATGTGGGAGGTAACCCACACACGTATTGTAATAGGTAGTTTAATTTTTGTCTTGTAAAATAAAATTTAAAAAAAACAAAAAAATGAGTCATGCCACGATCAAAACTAAGGCACTGAGTGGGAGGCAACCCATCTTTACTTACAATTTTTGTTGTTTTCGTTTGAGATTGCAGGGAATTTCAAAGTGAAATGACGAGATTACCACATTTGAGGAAAGCAATCAGGTTCGCAAAATGATTTGTGTAAGTGGGGATTTACTCAGGTAAGAAAAGAGTGAGAATTACATAAGGAATTTGAGTTTGAAGAACAGCGCGATGTGGAACTGGGTATTTTGACAATTGTCAAATTCCAGTAAGGATACGCGAATTTCACCGCGATACGAAGAAGTGTAAATTGAGAATTGTCAAATTTCAGTGGATTGTCGCAATTTCACCACGACACAAAACTTGGACAATTGATAATTGTCAATTTACAGTGAGTGGACGCGAATCTTAGTGCGTCGCGTTGGGTAGTTAAATGGCAATTGGCTTATCTAGTAGGTATACGCGATCCTACCGTGTCGCGGAGTGGTCTTAAATCGGACATAATCATTTCATTAACCCTAACCCGACCCGACCCTCTATAAATATAACTTCATAAACCCTAAACCCTTTATTTTCAACATCAGCACCGCCCTCTCACTCCATCTCCTATAAACTTCTACAATTCTTCACTTTCCTCATCCTTCTCTCAATTGTTGAGGTATGTTCTTTAAGATTTATTTATTTATTACCTTTCTTATTACATCTTGTGATGATTGATAGTGTTTTTAGACATAATCTTATTTTCCCTCTCCTAATAGTTGTGAATATTAGCATTGCCTATGATATTTTATCCAATTTGTGACGTCTTAGCCTACTTGTCATTATTTTGAATCAAAGAGAGCAAAATTGAATGGTATTTGTAGTTGGTATTATGGGGTGAACGTTTTTCATGCTAGTTGAGATGATGGGGAGTGTAAGGGTATCATAGCTAGAGGTGTAAGGCTAGACTGTGTAAGAAGTTAGGGGGTAATTTCGTTCCACTGTGTATATACCCTTATTATCTAATGTTAGATGATTGAGTGGAATTCTAAAATGCGAGATGCTATAGTAACATGATCTTATTTATAGTCTCGTATTATGTGATTAGCTAGGAGTCAATGACATAATGATGTGTGCTGAGGAAATGACAAGGGATGATGTGTCTCGGAGAGTAATATGATGTCTTTGAATATGATATTAAGGCCTAGGCAAAGGGAAGTCTGAGTACCTTAGTTGTTAACGTAGGTGCTTGGCTAACAACTAAGTATGGGGTACAAAGGCACCCGTAATGCACACTCAGTTTAGCTAATCCTCAGTTTAATCTTTTTGCATGTTTGTTGCATTTTCTTAATCACAGGCATAATGGAATCACAATCAAGCAAGGGCAAGGCAAAGGCAGGACCTTCTGCCCCTGCGAGGAAGAGAAGCAGACCTTCTGAAGGGCAATTAACTAGAGTGTCTAGGGCCCCTCCACTTCAGCGGGGGCAGGTTCAAAAATTTGGCTTCAAGGCTGTACGAAAGGATGGGAAGCAGTGGTATACTAAGCATACTGATGCTAAGTATATTCCAGAGGTATATATCGATCGGGCTAGCTTGATGAGAGAGTGTCCATCTATGGTACGAAGAATCGAGGCACTCGATATGAATTTCATTTTTCATCAGCCGACTGAGTGCAACTTGCATCTTGTGAGAGAATTTTATGCCAATTGGGACCCCAGCCATCCTGAACATTTGTTGAAGGTTTGAGGGAAGGTGATTCGATTCACAGCTGCTAATGTTAATGAGTTGTTGGGTATCCCAGAGACGAACCCAAATTTCTTGCGATAGTTTATTATTTATCCTCCTTATGCACACATCAGGCATTTGTTGTGTGGCCAGCGATCTTCAGCCCATTGGACGAGGCATCGAGTTACAGTTTATATTCTTCTTTCCCCTACACTCAGATGAACAAGGAAGCAAGAATATGGGGTCATATTGTGCATGCCTGCTTGATTCAAGGAAAACATATGACTGAGGTGACTAAGGATAGGGTATGTTTGATTTATGCACTAATGTGTGCTGATGTGGAGATTAATGTGGGGAGTGTATTTTTTTCTGTGATAAAGAAGGTGTGTACCCAGGTGGTTCGCAGCTTTGGATTTGGAGGTTTGGTGACTAGATTTTTAAGAAGGCATTGGGTCGATGAAAAGGAGCTTGACTATAAACCTGAGGTGATCACTCGTCCTATGGATATAACTACTGCACGAAGTACATCTGGGGCGTCTAGGCCAATTTTGACTATGATGGAGCGACATATAGGACTGATGAGATGTTGGGTAGGTTGTATGGTCTCATGATGATGATGTCGAGGACAGGAGGCAGACCCGCTACACCAGAGGAGCTCCATGTTATAGAGCTCGACTATCCACTTGGTCATCATGCTAGGACCATGTTGATGATTGGCCCAGATTTTGTGGAGCCTGTTGATGATGATGTACCCACAGATGAAGAACACAGGTATAAGAATTCCGACATGGAGTCCGATGAAGAAGAGCAATCGATGATAATGGAGCTGACGATGATGGCGATGATGTGGATGTGGCTTCTGAGGACATGTCTGCTATAGTCCCATTTGAGTGATTAGGAAGTATCCTGCCACCCTACCATAAGCTTAATTGGAAGCACTGGGACAGTGCTTTATTTTAAGTGTGGGGTGGTGGGTTCGTATTCTCTTGCATCTTTATTTTTTTTATTATTCGACTGAACAATGTTATTATTTTTTTTGTTTTGCTGTGTTGGTTTGAAGTACTAGCTATTTAGAACACTGGGCTGTAATAGTTAGTAACTTTGATTTTGTGGATTGCAATTTGCCCTCTTTGGCATTTATCGAATATTGCTTCAGTTTAAAGAATTATGTTATTATTATTTTCGCCCTCATTGGCAAGTTCAGTTTCAAGTAGTTATGTTTGTTTTTGCACTCTTTGGTAATTAGGAATAAACAGTCATAGTTAGTTGTCATCCCCTATGATAGATGGATGACGACCATCTTAAGGGGAGTGGTCGTACGAAGTAAAGAAATTTAGGAGAAACCAATCACTATCTTAGAAGAGTGTGTGAAATGGGCCATCTCTGCAGTAATTGAAACTAAGTCTAGTATCAATAAGCATAAAAGTGTTTTTATTTTAAGTACGGAGGATTCAATCTCGATAAATTAAATTTGAGGTGTTGGCTTAATTTTGAATTCAATAAAGAACATGATTGGGAACCTTTGGCTGATTCCGTAAATGCACTGTGAGTGTGAGGATTAGTATATATTCTACATGAATAGAAATGACTAGAACTTGCCCAGTGTGTCTACAAAGCGAAATAAAGGGTGTTGGGTGCAGTAAGTGATGTAGGCATTTCTTTGACAGCCTTGTTTCTAACTTTAATAGCCTTTCTTTAGTGCATAGTCTTAGTCAGCCCCGTTGAGCCTTTAGCCTCTTCCTTTGGTAGCATGCTATGAAACCTTATCCCTTCTTTGCTGAATCGTAATTCGATCCAAATAAGCTCCTGAGCGTTTTTAATATAAGACTAAGAGAAGATTAAGAGCAAAAATAAGGAAATAAGGTAATCATTTGATGCCCCCAAAGTAGTTGTTACTGATGTTTGATGATGTTGGGTTAATTGGGAGTTAGTAAATAGAAATGTTACAATGAACCTGTTTTGGCCCTGGTCCAGTTGGATAATGTGTACCTTAATGAAGACCTTTTCGCTTGAGTTAAGGGTGGCTATAATAGGGGTGCGTAATATGAATATGGAAGGAATGACTAATACTCCCAACCTAGTTTGAGAAAATAAGTTAATTGACAAAGGTGTTGACAAATGAAAGTATGGGGAGAAATAGAAGGAGAAATTGGTGTTGGAAAACAGAGTGAATTGATAGTTTTTGTATTTAAACGCTTAGGAGCAATAGTCACTATTTATGTAAATAGTACTTACCTGTCCCTAAGCCTTTATTACAACCCGAAAAAGACCTAGTTGATCCTTCACCCAAACATCTGATTATTAGTGGAGTAGAACACGAAGGGCAAGCTTAGGGTTCGTTCACTAGCATGTACGAATTCTTTGTTGAGAGTGAGCGATTTGATGTTGATACTCCCCTATTTTTGCATAGATATTGTTGTAAGTTAATATAGGAAAATTTTCTTGAGTGAGGATACAGGCGGATAAAAGCCAAATTACTTATTGTGTTTCTTTCATTGAGTTTGCCAACATGTTAGAAATTCATTTTTGAGATAGAAAAATTTGTACTATATTGTCTCATGTGCTAAAAAAAAAAAATTGACAAGATGATGTAAGAATTCATTATTGCAAAGTGTAAGTGCTCATGGCCCCATAACTTTGAGATTGTGATGAAAAGAGAAAATAATTATGTTTTTGAATTCATGTGTTCGAGGACGAACAAGGTTTCAAGTGTGGGGCGGTGATCGTGGGCATATTTATATGCTCATAGCACCAATATGCACTCAGATTTAGACTTAGTTCAAGAATTTTTGTATGAATTCTTAAGTATAATTCAGAATTTATTTTGTCTTGTGCCTAATGGATATGATTAGTACTTCCAGGTTCAAAGTCATGAAGAATTGTGCATAATTGGATACAACGAGGATATGAAAGTAGTGAAGGAATGCAAAGGACTGAAATTAAGCTAAAAAGGGAAGCTGGAAAGTAGGAATCCTCATCTGAAGACACTCCGCATCGCAAAGATCAACAAAATAGCAATGGTCAATTTCCAGTGAAGGTTCGCGAAATCACTGCGTCGCGGAGAAGTTTTGTTTACCAGATTTAGCGACCTGAAGGTTTAGCGCGTCGCGGAGGATGATTATTTTGCAATTGTCCCAATCCAGTGACTCCCCGCGATAGTGGCGCGTCGCGGTGAGGGTGCATTTTATAATTTTCAGGAAATACTTGAGCTCCGTGATTTCCTAGATTTTAATGGAAAATAGCAATCGAAGTCATGGCGCGATGCGCCGGGCTGACAAATCGGGAATATTTTAAGTGTATTGTCCCAGCTATAAAAGGAAAAATTCAAGATAATGTGAGGGACTTTTTGGTGAAGCAGAGCAGCGGCGAAAAAGCAGAAATTTCTCTCTTTTAGGGTTCTTAAACATTCTTTTGAATTTCTTTATTTGAAGGATTGATTTGGGTATGATTTGTTACTTATTTTGGATGATGAATTCAAACGTGAGTAGCTAAACACCCTATTTCTGGGGTTGAAGCTAAGAACATGAGTACTCTTTACTATTCTTATTCATAGTTTCTTTTTGGATTATCATATGGGTTGTTCTTAATTTCTTGAGCTTACTATTTTAATGATTGGCCACCATTAGAATAAATTTATATTTCTATGTGAATCCGGGAGGAGAATCATAGGATAGAACGAAGAAATTAAGGAGCAAGATTATTATTCCTTTATAAAATAAGGGATTTGAATTAGCATCTAGGATAGAGATATACCTAGAAGACTTGCTTGGTTCACTTGCAAGAAGACAACTTCATGAATCTAGAAGATTTGTTGTAACTCTGCGGGAGTTGTAGTTACAACATTCAATAGATAGAAGATTTGAGGTCGGAAGAACAAGATCGTGGCATAACCCCTGCGAACCATCAACCCGATAACTAATTAGACTGTGAAAAAAATAGAGAATTGTATGATTGTTCAAAATACCTCAACCTTGGAATCGTCCTCATTATTGATTACAATCGTTGTTTACTTTGCTTTAGTCATCATTAATTATTTCTTGTTTAGTAATTTACATTTTATTTACACAATCATCTTAATCATGATACAACCAAACACTTAATACTCAATTGTCTTGAATTGAAGATTTAATAAATTTCTAGTTTATTGATCCTCGAGGGAACGATATCTGACTGTCCGAGTCATTATATTACTTGCACGATCACGTACACTTGCGTGTGCATAGAGACGCAACAGGTAGTGAGGTGGTTAAATTTGATTGGGTGGGATGTTATATTTGTTAAGAATTGGTTATTATTGTCTAGAAAATTATTAAAATGAGGTAGGGTATATGGTAAGGTCAATTAAATAAGAAAAACTGACATCTCAGAGGAACAGAATTACATGTCTACAACTTGAAGAGTGAGTTTGTTAGATAAATAATATATTTTCAACTCTTTTATTTATCTTTTTAAATTTGAGAAAATACATCTTTTCCCCCCTGAACTTGTCCTCCAAATTCACTTTAGCACTTAAACTTAACTTCCGTTTATTTACCCCCCTTAACAACTTTCAAGTGGATTAAATTCACCCCTTACGGCTGACGTGACCGAAAAAAAAAGCGAGTGAATTTATTTTTTTTATAAAAAGGCCCACTTTGTTGTTGTTGTTGTTGTTGTTGTTGTTGTTGTTTTCAAGTGGATTAAATTCACCCCTTACGGCTGAAGTAACCGAAAAAAAAAGCGAGTGAATTTATTTTTTTTATAAAAAGCCCATTATTATTATTATTATATATATATATATATAAAGAAGTCAAGGGTATAACTTCATCAGAAGAAGATCATCACTCCCCTTCCTCACCCCTACCCCCACCCCCACCCCCAACACTCCATTTCTTTATCTTCTTCATACCCCCACCCCATTTCTTCGTAATCCCCTTCCTATCAAGTCCTAATTGATCCAAAATTTCATTTTTCGATAATCAAAAAGGGTTCAAGATTGATGAACAAGTTTGATTCTTGGCCAAGAATTTCATATCATGCGAATACCATCTATGCCATTTTTGAATTTCGGACTGTTTATGTCATTTCTGTAGACATTTTTGAGTAAAAAATTAAAAAATTGGGAGTTTTGAAATTTTGGGTTTTAGTTAATGTGAAAGAATTTGGATTTGAGATTTTGTGTATTGATATGTTTTTGTGATCATGTACTTGTATTTAGTTCATTATTGAATTTGCTCAGGTTAATTCAAGTTAATTTTACATTTGATGAAGAAAAAAAATTCATTGAGAAGAAGAAGAAGTAGTAATTGGGGTGGGGTGGCATGGGGTGGGGGATGGGGGCTGTGAAGAAGAAGAAAGAAGGGGGTGAGGTCTATTTTATTTATATAAAATATATATTTTTATAAAAAAAAATATTATGTGAAGAAGAAGGACGCAAGGGGGATGGGGGGCTGCTGTACTGAAGAAGAAGTAATTGGGGTGGGGGTGGGGACTGTGAAGAAGAAGAAAGAAGGGAGTGGGATCTATTTTATTTATATAAAATATATATATTTATATAAAATATATATATTTATAAAAAATATATATATTAAAAAAATATACTCTTTTAAAATTTAAAAATATATATAAGAGGATATTATATATATATATTATGTTTTAAAGAATATATAAAAAATAAGTGTGGGGGATTATTTTAAAAAAAAAAATTATAATTTATTACGTGGCAATGACATGGCAGTGATTTGGCAATGACGTGGCGCGTGTGTAGTGCACTCTCCGTGTGAGAGTGGGATTTTGATTTTGAGGGTGAATTTAATTCACTTGAAGTTGTTAAGGGGGTAAATAAACGGAAGTTAAGTTTAAGTGCTAAAGTGAGTTTGGAGGACAAGTTCTGGGGGGAAAAGATGTTTTTTCTCTTTAAATTTCTATAGATTTTTACTTGTTTATGATGTTCTTCAGTGTGTCACATAACAAAATTTCATGGTTTACTTCACCAATTGTAAAGAAAGTAAAATAATTATCATGAAAAAAGAATGATTTTTTACCTTGTTATTTTTTTTAATCAATGCTCAAACTGTCATGCACTACAAAAGATGGAAGTATCTATGTCTTTCTTAAAGGTAATTAACAAGAATTTTTTAATCCAAATAGAATTAGCAACGTTTTTTTAATTGTCTAATGACAGAAGATGTTCATATATCTCTCGCTTTTCCTTTTTTGTTATTTATTAATTTTCCTCTTTGTTTTTGTTACTTCTTTGTGTTTTTTATCAATTTTTCTGCGCTATAATTTTTGTTTTCTAACTAGGATGTTTAGTAAGATGCCAGAACCAGAAGATCATGTAATAGAGCAACTGAATGACGAGCTAGAGCTTGGCCCTACGCAAATCAAAATTTGGTTTGACAACAAAAGATGTCACATTCAGGTTATAAAGGTCAAATATATAAACTATTTATATATATAAAGGTCAAATATATCCTTGTATATGTCATTACACAAATTTCAGGACCAAAGGGATATAGAAGAACGTGAGATTCTTCTTTTGAAAAACGAAAGGTTGCATGCTGAGAATTTGCGAATGTATTTAGAGTTGAACAAAAGGATTTGTGTTAATTGCAATAATGTTGAGCAAAAACAAAAAATCTTACAAGACTTGCAAAATGAGAATGCTAGATTAATAGAAGAGGTCAGTTTTCATTTCCTATTAATTAATTATATGTTGCTCGAACTCTTTATAAATATTTATGTATTCATATTGAAACATTCAAAAATGAAGTACTTCTGGAGGATCAGATATGCATTTGTCAATATGGTTAATAGTTGTTATTTTTTTTGCACACAATCACTCACATATTTTTTCCTTCTCAATCTTCTAACAGGTTAGGATGATATTCAATATGATTGGCTTAGATTTGGAGCTCCGATTGAAATGTAACGATGATCCAAGTGGCCAGATTTGGAGCTCAGATCGGGATGATGTTCAATCTCGCAACTTTTCAAGATTGAATTGGAATTATTTGAACGTTATTCGAAGATTGAAAAGTGAATGATAAGAGGGTTGAGTGGTGTTTTATCCCTTTTCAAATTTTATATTAAAGAAAATGGTTTTGACTTTTTTTAAAAAACTATTTCAAAAATTCAAGAAAATCTTCCGAAATGATTTTAAAGAAATTACAGAGTCGCCACTTGATTTTTATCAAAAGAATCGAGAAAAACTTAACAAGATTTCAAAGACTCAAAAATAGAAATAAATCATTGAAATAAGAGAAACTGAGTAAGGGTCCAATTAACGCTCTAAGAAGGTTTTTAAGGCACTTAGGAGCGTCCGTTTTAAAACGGTTCACCAAAAAATTATTTTTTGACTAACTTAAGAGGGTGACTAACTTTGCGAAGGGATTACATTTATAACCATATTAAAATTATTTATTTACATATTTAAAATTGACATTTGTTTATTCGAACGAGAAATAGCCTACTTGAATTAGAAAAAGGTTGCGACATATTCTACTTAATCTAATATTAATTTATACTGATATATCCCGTGTATACTGATGTATATCTGTGTATACAGCTTTATATCAGCCCATTTTTGGAGACTTTGGCATGGGGTTTCGACTCGGAAGAATGGCACTTGGTCCCGTAGATGCAAAGGGAGGGTACAAAGGTGTAACCAAACGAGTTGATGCGAAAAAAAAAAAAAAAAATCAAAGCATTAGAGAATTAGTATTCAAATTAGCATGGGAGGATATGATAGTTCTTGAGTAATATAGTCAAAACTAAATAATTTTAGCCATATTATAAGACGATGCTACTGTGTGGAAGACAAATGATTTGTTCACAGCTCATGCTCCTCCTCCTTTTCATCATTTTCCATTTAATACTTTCACTATACTCTAACCAACTTAGGAATCATTTACTTAATCTATTCTAAAGTCAAGGAGAATATTAGAATGGCTTACTTTTATGTCTATTGTGTACCTAACTCGCTTAGCAAATACAAGGAATTGCACATGCAAAATGAAGTACCAATATGCATATAGTGAAAATGGAGCAACTGAAAGGGAGGGGATAATATTTGTTAGGAACCAAAGGCTAGTATTATGTAACAAAACATGGTTTACGTAGACATTTTCAATTTATAGTCAATAACTAGTAAATCACTATACACTGACTAACCATTATATATGTAGTCATATTTTACGAAGTAGATCAAATGCCTCTAGGTAGAAATATCAACAGACTTTGAAATATATGTTGTATCCATAAAACTTTTTCACGTCTGCCGATCCATTTGGCTAGTGCTCAATTCAGTATATCTGGTGGTATGATACGAAATATTTTGATGTGCATAAAGCGTACGAAGTCAAAGTATACTAATTTAAACATTATTTGAATATCTACTAGACACAAATACTCAGTCTGTAAATATGTTCAGCAAGCAACAAGGACGAAGACAAGAACATATAACTCTGTGAACAAATACTCAATCATTAATAAACATGCCTAGACACCGGATACCCCATATAAGGAAAGTTTCAAACTTTCTTCAAATTCTTGTTTTTCTGTGAAATAAGGTGAAGGGAAGGAGACTTTATGAGAAAATAATAGCTTCAAAGTTGAAAACCAAGAACATGTAGCCGAGCCAAAGTGATCAAAGCAAGAGACCTTCAATCTAAAAAAAAAATGATAGACTAGGTACTAATACAAACATCAAGATGGAACGAGGATTTCTCTAAAAAAAAAAAAAAAAAAAAAAGAACATGAAGCTAAGCAACAAACTAAACGACTAACATGAGACCATCAGATAAACAACATACCCATCTCATTATGCATCACACAAAAAAACCATGGCCTTGAAGGCTTCTACAACAAATAAATTCCAACAGTCTCACTTAGTGTGAGATTCCAACGATGACAACTACTTCAACAACAAACAACTTGCGTCATGATAATTAAATAGCAAAGAGAAGGTGCGAGAGGGTGTAACGTTCACCTGTTTTCCGGCAGCAAACGTAACAAATGAGTCTATCACGTTGCGACTTTCACCACCGGAATGCCAACTAGCCTTGCCGGAGTTCGACAGTTTCATCCGAATTCGATTTTTGGAGTATGTTGTCGAGAATTTTGGTTTCGTGAGGATAAAAGCAAGTGCCTTCAGAACCCTCAATTTTCCCCAAAACAAATCCTCCTCTTGTCTTCTTCCCCTCAATCCCTATTTATAGGGGAATATATTAATTTTTCATATTTAAAAATGGAGAAACATATCCCTAAATTTCGAATTTAAATAGACATTTTCTGATTTGAACTGTATTTTGAGTTTGGAAACACATAATCTTGAGCAAAATATAAGTTAAAAAGGAAGTCTCTAGGTCTACAAAATGCAGAGATAAGACGGAGAGAGAGGTTGCTTGGTTGAATTTTTGGTGTTCTCGCCCGGGTCGGGTCGACGTTGTTGGTTCGGGTCGTTGGAATCGGGTTTTTTGCCAGAACTGGTTGGTTCGTCGATTTTGACGACTTGGCGGCGTTGAAGCTGCTCGACGGGTCTGGGGTCAGTTGTGGTTGCTGGACGCGTTGTTGTTACGGTTGTTGATTTTGTGTGTGTTGGTAGCTGTTTGTGCGTTATTTTACTATTGTTTGTCTACTGTTGTTGTTGATTAAGGGATATAAGGGAAATTGGGAATCGGCCGAGTTGGTGAGAATTTTGGGCCTGATTGTTGTTGTTTGTATTCGGACCGTTCAAAATCAAATCGTAATTATTAATTTAATCATAAAATTAATTTATTTGCTAATTGATAATGGGTTATCGAATTAATAATTGGAGAATGGATTAAAATTTTATAATTAATGATTTATTGGTGCGGAGATGGATTAATCAATTTTCTTTATCGGGTAAACCGTTAAGCCATTAAGAATTATTATAATTATATTTTTACCCTTAGATATATAAATATCTTTTGTCAATCCAACATATAAAACTCCATTTATTATTCTATTCACTTCTTAGTATAGAAAATAACACGTCACTTCTTGTGACATCTAACCATAAAGTGCAGTCAGACTCCCTAAAATATAAAAAAAATTTGAAATTAATTCTTAAACCAAAACGTAAATTATTCTTGACAACACAAAGGACCGCAATAAAAATGAAACAGCCCAAATGTGTCCTTCACAAAGTTTGATATAAAACATAAAAATTCAAATAATATTAAAGTTTTAATTTTTTTTGATCAATCCAATAATTAAAAATATTTCTACATATATTTTAGGTCTACAAGACAAAACTTATTTGATTCAATGTTTTAACCTATTAAATAACTACACAAACAAAACTCAAAAAACCTAAAAGATTGATAAATAGATCAATCATAGTAGACAAATAACTTAGTCGGTGAAGAAATGGAGGAACTATCAATAATTGCTCGATATTTCATTCTCTCTTAAATTTATCCGTTACACCATTCGATAACTGTTCGTTAATTGTTAATTCGATACCGAACCAATCGTTATCTTATTGGGTGGATAACGGATTAGTATATTTAAAAATCAATAACCAATAAGTCGAACCGTTAAGCATAATTATCCAGTTGATCCAACCGATAAGCAGCCCTAGTTTGTATTGCTTCAGGGACTTGGGCCACTTGTTGTGACCCATTCTCTAAAATAAGAAAGGGTTTTTTTTTTTTTGGCCAATTCTTGGGTCATTTAAAATATAGCTAAATGGTAGGATCAAATTATCTATTGAATAATCAATATTTCAGATCCTTAGTCAATTAATTTAAATTTCAATCAAATTGATAAATTAATTGGTTAATTGCATTATAATTATGACCAAATTAATTTCAATTATGGTCAATTCAATAAATTGACTAAATTGAATCGAAATGAATTTACAACCTAGTCCCGAGCTTCTAAAAAACCAAATAAATATATTTTCTTAAATAAATTATTTTGAGACTAAATTGTAGTTGGATAAAATTTTTAACTATTTGAATCAATTTTCGTGATAATGCTTGATTAAAATCCATTTTCTGTAAATTGATTATTTAAGTAACGAAATTATACAATTTCATATATATTGATACGAAAAATACAATCTCTACTTAAAATGAAAAAGTCACCTCGATAAATACTTGAAAAAATTTTTATCCGAATAAAATAAATATTCTAATTTTACTTAAAAGCAAAGACACTTCAGATTAAACTTAGTCATGGAGGGCAAAAATTAAGTGTCAACTACTATCCCGTCCCTATGGGTAGGGTGGATGCAAGTAACTCTGGGCAAAGGGAGTTTGATGTTCCTAATTTTTGTCCGACCACAAATTCATTTCTAAAAGGGATTGGCTCTCGCACGAGTATCATGGAGTTATGGCCGGATCCGGGTATCGGATTTTCTACATATCTCAGGTTACATGAGAACTCAGGCCACTTGTAGTTCATAACACTTGATTTTAAACACGATGTTCAAAGAACTCATGAGCTATTTTGATTTTTGAATTTTAGTGAGATCGGAAAGCTGGAGGATAAGCGGATTGGGGGGAGGTTGGAATGCAGTCGAGTTTTCTACATGGAGCTCAGCCTACATATCTCTGAGACTCGGAGAATCAGACTGCTTGTAGTTCTACTCGATCGGCGGAAAAGGTAGTCCTTTATGATAAGACAACACTCTGGCTCAGGATGAGTGACAAGCTGATTGAGTTACGAAAAAAAGACTTGTAACCTCTTAATCATGAATGTGGAGCTCCTTCACATCCATAGGCAAGAACTTACCTGGACATAATTTCCAAAACTCTAAGTGTGTTGTCACTCGAATTTGAAGAAAAGAGAAGATTACCCTCAGTATAAGTTGAAAAATATTCCGAGAGTAAAACTAAAACAAAGATTCCAAAATACCCACATGTCTTCTGATAGGGATGTAGTTTGATGGGGGTGGAAGTCGTCTTTAGCTCACGTCTAAAGAGTTTGATATTTTTCTTCGGACAATGTCCTAGTTCGCTGCTAAGAAAAAGTTTAACGTTGTGCTGCGTTCTTTTTTGGAGTCGTCCGCACCTGTGATTTTGATTTGAGATTTTCATCCTTTTCAGATGCTCTCGACAACATCTTAAACAAAATTGTTATTCTTCTAGTCATATTTTAAGGTATAGGTAAAGAAAGCAATTTTAGAATTGTCTCTAACATCTACTTAATTGGATATGATTAAGATCTTTATACACTAACAATATATAAAATTTCAAATATAATTGGAGCTTAAGTTATGTCTTGAACCGAGAATCTATTGGAAATAGTCTTTTTATCTTACTTCTGAGGTAGTGACACGAAGTGTGTACACTCTACTTCTTCAGACCCTACTTTGTGGGAATATATGAAATATGTTTTGTTGTTGTTGAATCAAAATTTAAGTTATGTCATGAAATTGTAACTAGTATGGTAGGCATACATTCTACCCTTCTTATGCCACACTTTATGAGATTACACTGAGTATATATATTGTTGTTTAGTGACAACAAGAAAATCTCATTTCTTGTAATTCCTAGAATCACTTACTCAAGCAACTTGCTAGAGAGGTGACAATCCAGGACCCTTAGTAAGCTATGACTGGAGGCATGAATTAGCTTCTTTGCGAGTTTATTTCTTTATATTTTGTAGCACTTCAATGGAAAATCTGATTAAGCGACTCATATTAGGGTAGAAGGTTAGTAGGATGGTGGCTAGTAGTTGTACTGTTTGATGAATAGTATCTTATTTTTGGAGCTTTTAGGTGTTGTTTGTGGCTTCGTATAGATTGTTAATGGTATTATTTGGTGATAATCTTGTTTCTGCTATTGTTTATTGTTTTGTTACGATCTGTTATCTCGCTACTACCTTTTAATTCTTGTTCTTATATTGTGTCTTTTCCTTTGTTGTTTGGTCTCGAGCCGAGGATCTATCGAAAATAGCCTGTCTACCTCACCTCTGAGTTAGTGGTATGTAATGCGTACATTCCACCCTCCCCAAATTCCATTATATGGAAATATACTGGGTATGTTGTTGCTGTATTTCTTTGGATGGAGGTTTACATCATGCAGCCCCTTTGTCTACATGATTCATCATTCCACACTGATTCTATGTTAGAGTTTTCATTGTGGTCTATGGATTAAGAAAAAATACAATGAAATGATTTATAGTTACGCAGATGTATATGGTTTGATCTAGATCACAATTCAAAATATTCTTTCTTTTTTCAAATTTCGTGTAGAATCAAACTATTTTTTTTAAGACCAGCTAGCTTAGATAGTTGATTATAGATATGCTCGATTAGGGGTAGAGATAGTTATAGAAGTTTTATGTTACAAAATATTATGTTAGTTACAACAATTTACGATAAACTTTCTTACAAAATATTTGCTGAAGATTCTCTAAGCATCAATGATACAAACGAAAGAGCTTTTAGAAAAATCTAACGCCTCTGCAATCGAAACTCAAGCTAGCGAATAAGCAAGTGATTAGTGATCTGTCGCTAAGAGATTTGTCGTTCTTGACCCTGCTTCACCTTAATTATTGTTTGAACATTCTCAGAAAGGAATGGAAGGATCAACTTTCCTTACATAATAACATCTTAATCTACAATCTACGAATAAGAAATAGAAGTATAGTGATCGTAAACTTATTAATCTGACCCAAATTGATACACGTCTATTTTGAATATTTAGCGAACTATTGAAACAAGTTTTCTTATTAGTATATTTTGATACTACTGCATGCAGATTATTAATTTAGATGTATTTCACTAATCATATGGTAATAATTCATGTAAGAGGAAATTTGCACTCTCAATAATTCAGTAAGAAACTCAAAAACTAAAAAAATTTAATTGTGTTTTTAAGCCTTCACTCTAGTAAAAAATATGAAAAAACAAAAAAAGATTGTCCAAAATATCAGCAAACTGCAGTCAAATTGCATTAAACTGATTAAGCACTTCAGCTTCTTTAGATTAAACTTACTTTTATCTATGACATAAATTTTAAAGTAATATCTGACTTTTTTCAATAGTATTAATGAGTAATTAGATTCGATAATATCAATAATTAAATTTTTGTTAACAAGAATTCATGAATCGTTAAATATTTTCACGTGAAAAATTTAATAGTTCTGAAATTTGTCAAAAAAAAATTTCTATATATATGTTCTTCATTAAGAATTCTGTATTTATCCGTCATATTCTTATCTTCTCTCTCATTTCATTTTTCGATCATTCATGGCTTCTCAAGATGTTGAAAATCTTGGGCTAGATTCTGATCAAGAGGATGAATAATCGATATGTCGATATTCATATGAACAAGAAATTGAAAAACTTGAAGAGTGAGTTTGTTAGATATATTACATTTTTCAGCTCTTTTATTTATCTTTTTAAGTTTCTATGGGTTTTTACTTAATTATGATGTTCTTTAGTGTGACACATAACAAAATTACATGTTTCACTTCACTAATTGTAAAGAAAGTAAAACAAAATGGTTAAATACAATCACGCAAATCATGAAAAAGGATGATTTCTTATCTTGTTATATTTTTTTAATCGATTCTCAAACTGTCATACACTATAAAAGATGGAAGTAACTATATGTCTTTCTTGTAATTAACAAGAATTTTTTAATCCAAATAGGATTAGCAACGTATTATTATTGTCTAATGACAAGAGATGTTAATATCTCTCTCGATTTTTCTTTCTTGTCATTTATTAATTTTTCTCTTTGTTTTGTTAATTTTTCATTTTTTTATCTATTTTTCTGCATTATAATTTTTGTTTTCTGACCAGGATGTTTAGCAAGATGTCAGATCCAGAAGATCATGTGAGAGAGCAACTGAGTCAGAGTGACGAGCTAGAGCTTGACCCTATGCAGATCAAAATTTGGTTTGACAACAAAAGATGCCACATCCAGGTTCTTATTGTAAAATTTTGATGATCGCTTAAAAATTAAATTATTTATTTATATAAAGATCATCTATATCTTTGTATATATCATTACACAAATTTCAGGCCCAAAGGGATATGGAAGAGCGTGAAATTCTTCTTTTGGAAAATGAAAGATTGCATGCTGAGAATTTGTGAATGTATTCAGAGTTGAACAAAAGGATTTGAGCTAATTGCAATAATATAGAGCAAAAACAAAAAATCCTACAAGACTTGCAAAATGAGAATACTAAATTAACAGAAGAGGTCAGTTTTCATTTTCTATTAATTAACTATATGTTGCTTGAACTCTTAAAAAGTATTTATGTATTTGTATTGAAACCTCTAAAAATGGAGGACTTCTGGAGGGTCAGATATGCATTCGTTAATACGGTTAGTAATTGTTATTTTCGACATACAATCACTCACATAGTTTTTCCTTCCCACTCTTCTAACAGATTAAGATGATGTCCAATACAATGTTCCGAATGAAATAGATTCGGAGCTCCGATTGGAATGTAAAGAGGATCTGAATGACCCAGATTTGGAGCTCTGATTGGGATGATGTTCTCGTAATTTTTCAAGATTGAATTGAAATTATTTGAAGGCTATTCAAAGATTGAAAATTTAATGATAAGAGGGCTCTCTAGTTTAATCTTGCAGCTATGTAGAACTAGGATTTTAATTATCATATGCATAACTATGTTATGTTTGCCTTACCAAATTTCTAGTTTTTATGTCTCTTTATTTAACCCAAAAAAGAAGTTACAACTAACTTTTTATTCTTCTTCTAGTCATTCTTCTAGTTAAACCTGTCAAACAAGTCGGGTTGGCCATTTAGCCCGGCCCAATTACGTAGCTCGACGCAATTTGATCTGGCCCGATGAGCCCTCGGGCTATAGGCCAGCCGATCTCGGGCTGGGCCATCTATGTCGACGGACTCGGTAAGTTCGACCCAGCCCAGTACAAACCCGGACCATGCCCACCGATTACTCGGCATGGTAACAATAATTTTTTTTTAATAATTGGCGTTAGCCGTTTGGATTGGGCCCCAAAAGTCAAATTGGACCTTTGGGCCAACGACATTATGCCCGTTTGGAGCCCCAACGGCCAATTGACATATTTAAATTAAAAAAAAAAAGTTTTTCTTAATTCAAATTTTTTCTATAAGTACCTCCAATTCAAAATTTATTTTTCACACAAATCTCATTCTCTCAAATCTCAATCTCCCTCAAATATTTTAATTATCTCCTAAAGTTCTCAATTTTATTTTTTAATTTTGCAATTACAAATACAAGTGGAAGTTTTCTAAAGTCGCAATTTTCGGATACTTTTAAAATTTGATATTGTCGTTCAACTCTTAGCTTTATTTTTTAATTAGCGTATTAATTATTGAATATCTATTTTTATTATTTTTGTGTATTTTAAATAGTTTTTTATTTATTTTATAATATGAATAAAATAAAAAATCTTGGTAAATGTGTCAAAAATTTTTATCCCGAAAGTAATAGTGGTAGTAAAAAAACTAATTGGTGGAGGTTCCGATAGAGATAGTTCAAGTAATAGATATACCCGTGTACCTCCAGTACCGGTTAGTCAACCTTTTGAGGAAGAAATAGGTGTAGATGCTCACGATGTGAATTATGCAGAAGCTCTGAAAAATTATGGTATAGAAGAAGAAAATAAAGTAGATGCGATTAATTAAGATGAAGATGGTGAAAATATTGGTGAGACACCCACAGTAGGAAATGTTAATGTTAGATCTGAATCGGTTAATCTTCCTCTCCGTCCTCCCCGTGTCCCAAAAACTCGTAGAAGAACTAGTATTTCATGAATTTTTTTTACGAAAATAGAAGGAGAAAGTAAGGTGCAATGCAGTACTTGTGAAATTGTACATGAGCATAAAATTGAAGGCAATAAAGGGGTACTGGTTCGTTGATGAGACATTTAAGAGATAGATACTCTGGAGAGTTAATTATTGCACAAGGTGGTGAGGCTGTTGTTGGGCCAACACAAACTATATTGAACCCAACAAACGGTCAATTAATTAAGAATTATAATAAAATGAAGGACCGAAAAGAAATAACGAAAATGATAGTTGTGGGTTGTTTGCCTTTCACTTTTGCTTCTTCAAATGCTTTTATTCATTATATTCAAGCAATTTATAATCCTATGCTTAATGGTATTCCTAGAAGTACTTGTCGGACCGATATTTTTAGACTCCATGCACAATATGTTTATTATTTATCTACATTATTAAAAAATATTCAATGTAGAATTGCTCTAACTTCTGATCTTGGTCGTGCTGTTAATAAAAATAATTATTTAATCATTACTTATCACTGGATAGAAAGTAATTTTGTTATACAAAAACGTATTCTAACTTTTTTGTATGATGAAAATCATAGACATACTGGAAAATTTATTTTGGAATCTATTACTAAAATTGCAGAATATTATGGTATTGAAAGAAAAAATTTATGTATTGCTTTTGATAATGCATCTAACAACAAGACTGCTATTGACAAGTTAAAAGTTGATCTTTCTTCGTCGTTACTTGAAATATTTCATGTTAAATGTGTGTGTCATATATATAATTTAATTGTAAGAGATAGTCTTGAATTTTTTGAGTTTTATATTGAAAAGGTCCGGCTTGTTGTTGGCTTTATTCAAGGAAATAATTGAAAAAGTAGAGTGAGAAAATTTAAAGCTAAATGTGAAGAAAATGGACTTAGACCGATATTTATGCCTGAAGAATGTGATACTAGATGGAATGCTACTTATACTTATTTAAAAACTTGTCTTGCTTATAAAGTTCCTATAACAATGACTTTTAATCAATATTGTGGTTCTTTTCCTGAGTGTATGTTACATGATTCTGATTGGGCTGCAATTGATGATTTTATTAAGTTTTTGAAAAAAATTTATATAGCTACGGTTGAATTTTTTTTATGCTTATTATTCTACTGTGTGTAATATTTTAGCTTATTTAGCCGACATTTCTTGTTTGCTTAAAAATTATAAGGATAAAGAAGATTACAAATAAGTTGTTGGTGCTATGTTTGCTAAATTTTAAAAATATTTTTCCGTTTCTCCCAATTTACTTGGTTGGTGCTATACTAAATTTATGTTTGAAATATAATACTATGTGTGACTTTAGTTCTATTATTTATAATTCCTTAGAGATACAGCCTGAAGAAAATCCAGATTTGTTTACGGCTATGAGTGATGCGAACAGTTACATAGAAGCATTATATAATCATTATGTCGATTCATTTGATGTAGTTGTACCGATAAATATCACTGCAACTGTCGCTCCTCAAACTCCCGAGGAGCCATCATCATCTAAAAGACCGGCACATAGTGATTTTCTTAATTACTTCTATGATTATCATCATCTAAAAGACCGGCACATAGTGATTTTCTTAATTACTTCTATGATTTAAATGTTTGAGACATGGTTTCTCCTTCAACATACACAATAAATTTTAGGGAAGAACTTAAGTATTATCTTCGACAACCGATAGAGGGTTGTAGAGCAAGGATCAACGCGTTGGATTGGTGGAAGAATAATGAAAGACAATATCCTATGCTTTCAATATTAGCTAGAGATATATTGAATGTTCCAATGTCACCCGTTGCATCGGAGAGTGCTTTTAGTCAGGGACGACAACAGCTTGGAGACAATCGACACTCATTGGGAAGCAATGCTATGAATGTTCTAGTTTGCCTTAGAGATTTGATTAGAGCGGAATGTAGAAATCAAGAAATGGAGGTGAAGCCAAAAGACAAAAAAAATCTTGAAAAAATTCTGACTTCAAGGGAAAACTCAGCACAATCAAGTCCAATGTATGATTTTGCTCCCATTGACTTTGACTATCCTATGACAATTCCCGTTAATATTAACATGCACGAGTTAAAAAAAATTATGCAAAATTTGTAGATTTTTCATTCATGTAAATTATAAGCTTTGGATCAGTTTGCAATCAATAAAATACAACATTCATTCACTCCTTATTTGTAATTTTTTTTATTTAAATTGAAGTTCTAGTTTGAATTAAATACCTTTAATATGTTACTATCAAACTTTACACTACGTAATAAACATAACAAACATATATACACATAATGAAAAAATAAATATCTTTTAAGTTCAAATATAATAAAAATATATAATGAATATTCGTTCAAAACTTCAAGTATTATTATATTAAGTAGCATACATTGTATTCTTGTATGTATATATGTGTTTTCTAAAGTACTAAAACATGTAATATATATATATCTTTCAACTTTCAAGAGGTATTTAAAGTATTATATATTCTAAATATATGAGTATATATTTTCTATAGACTCTAAAGTAGTATATATTTAACATATACATGTCTATATGTTTTCTAAAGTAGTATAAATATAGTGTATATATGTTGTCTGTATATTATTTCAAGTGGTATTTAAAGTAGTATATATTCTACATGTATGTTTATATATTTTTTAGACTAAAATAGTATATATTTAATTTATACATGTGTCTATGTTTCTATAGTAGTATTATATGCAGTGGCGGATCCAGGATTTTAAGGTTGTGGGTGCTTTAATCAGGGGTGGAGCTACAGTACCCTACGAGGGTTCGGGCGAATCCAGTAGCTTTTACGTAAACTCTATATTTACACTAAAATTTTGAATATATGTATATGATTATATAGTGTGAACCCATTGACAAACATTATCGCTTGGCCTAGTGGTGATGGACCAATATTAAGGGTCTCTCTTCTGCTGCGAACGTATTTATTTTTTTGATTTTTTATATTTCTTTAAATTCAGAACCCACTGACTTCAAATTCTGACTCCTCCTTTGGTTTTAATTTTTTCTTATAACATAATTAGCTAATGATGATATAATATAAATATATAACTATTTAAATGCAACATTAAAATTTGGTGTTTAAGTTTTGGAAGAGTAAGATTTTTGGTGGAGAAGGCCAAAAGATTTTCAAATTTTTTGTTTGAGTAGTTAAAAATATACAAAAAGAACTTTTAGTTTAATAAATTAAGAAGTAAAAAAAAAAAGTAACACAAAAAAAAGTCAAACTCATATGCGTGTGAACTAGTGTACAAGAGTACTTGGGTCTTGTGCGTGTGTGTGCATTAAATATAACTGAAAAGTTAGAAAAATATTTATACAAAAATGTAGCATAGCTAAGGGGAATCGATCTCAAGCACCTGGACATGAAAGATCCACCTAAAGCCAAAGTACCCAAACAAGTTTTAGTTCTATGGGTGTTTTTTTAATTTTTATACCATTTTTTTAGTGTTTTTATATATTAATACCTATTCTACGTCGAGTTTAGTGGGTGCCGAAGCACCCCAAAATAACACGTGGGTCCACCCCTGATTATATGTAATGTATATATTGTACGTATATATGTGCATATATTTCCTATTGAATCTAAATTAGTATCTATTTAAAGTATACATGTGTATATATTTTTTAAAGTAGTATATTTTAGTGTATATATGTTGTATGCATATTATTTAAAGTAGTATGTATATTGTATTGTGCGTATATAGGTGCATATATTTCCTATAGAATCTAAACTAGTATCTATTTAAAGTATACACGTGTATATGTTTTCTAAAATAGTATATATTTAGTGTATATATGTTGTATGTATATTGTTTAAAGTAGCATATATATTGTATTGTACGTATATGGGTGCATATATTTCCTATAGAATCTAAACTAGTATCTATTTAAAGTATACATGTGTATATATTTTCTAAAGTAGTATATATTTAGTGTATATATGTTATATGTATATTATTTAAAGTAGTATATATATTGTATTGTACATATATATGTGCATATATTTTCTGTAGAATTATACAAGTGTATGTGTTTTTTAAAGTAGTATATATTTAGTGAATATATATTGTATGTATATTATTTAAAGTTGTATATATATATATATTGTATTATACGTATATAGGTGCATATATTTCCTATAGAATCTAAACTAGTATCTATTTAAAGTATACATGTGTATATGTTTTCTAAAATAGTATATATTTAGTGTATATATGTTGTATGTATATTATTTAAAGTTGTATATATATATATATATATACATATATATTGTATTATACGTAAATAGGTGCATATATTTCCTATAGAATCTAAACAAGTATATATTTAAAGTATACATGTGTATATGTTTTCTAAAGAAGTATATATTTAGTGAATATATATTGTATATATATTATTTAAAGTAGCATATATATATATATATTGTATTGTACGTATATATGTCCATACATTTCCTATAGAATCTAAACTATTGACCGATTTTAACCAGTTAAAACCGGATAAATGTTAAGTGGGCCGATTCCGGTCCATTTGAGCCAATTTTACTGTTTGGGCCAGGCCTGAATTGGCCCGCTAACACTGACCTGGCATCGGACCGGACCATAACCCAGTTAATTTTTGTGGATCGATGCCGATTTGAACCGGACCGACCCGTTTAACTGGCTTAAAGATAATGACCTCAAAAGTGATTATGGTTCTGGAATCCGACTTACAACCTCTTGTTAAGGATAAATGGATACTTATTATCATACTAATTGGTATTAGAAGTTCATTCACTTACGTATGGTAATTGTGATTGGAAGAATATAATCTCATTTTTTTTCTTCAAAAAAAAGGTCTTGAATTCAACATTCGAACCATGAAAATAGAAATTTAATAGTGAACACTCTCTTTAATGAGTTTTTTATGTGATCAAAATCTGAATTAGTTTATACAAGTAAAGGACATCAAATGAGAAACCAATAACTTATAGATCGTCCTAGTAAATGACCCCTTTCTTTCTTATAATTTATGAACCTTTTAGACCAATCTATTTCGATCAAACTATAAAAATCATACGATAAAATATTACACTACGATCTAAAATTTTTGTAAACATTAAAAAACTGTAATATTTTGCATATTTGCACAACTAAATTATGTGACTTCTAGAATGTCTCGTAAATGACTATCAACATGGCACCAGTGGTCTAGTGGTAGAATAGTACCCTGCCACGGTACAGACCCGGGTTCGATTCCCGGCTGGTGCAATCTTTTTTACATTTCCCCCCTTTTTTTGTGTTTATTAACTTTGTCTTTGTGTAGTTATTAACTGGAAATGCAATTGGTCTCAAAGTACAATAAAACACTCCAACTCATCATTGTTGTGTTACATAAAAATTCAATATTGATGTGGCACATAATTTTTGAAGATTAATAGAGACAAGTTGAGGTGTTCAGATGTGCATACTCAAATTTGAATGGTTATTTATATATTAGTTCATTTTGTTGTTGATGAAATTTGACAAATTTAAATTTATATTCAAAATTTCACTCAAAGGTGATTACGGTTCAAAAATCCGACTTAAAACCTCTTATTAAGGATAAATAGATACTTAATATCATATTAACGGGTATTAGAAGTTCATTCAATTGTGTATGATAATTGTGCTTGGAAGAAAATGATCTCGTTGTTTTTTTTTCACAAAAAAAAAAAAAAAGGTCTTGAATTTGACATTCGAATCATGATAATAGAATTTTAATAGTGAACGCTTTTCTCTTCAATGAATATTTTATGTGATCAAGATCCGAATTAATTTATATGATTAAAGGACATTAAATGAGAAACGAATAACTCATAAATTGTCCTAGTAAAATGACCCCCTTTTTCCTTACAATTTATGAACCTTTTTTTACCAATTTATTCCGATCGAACTATAAAAATCTTATGATAAAATATTAGATTACGAACGTTAGAAAACAGTCTAATATTTTGCACTATTGTTATATTTACACAACTTATAAATTATGTTACTTCTAGAATGGTCCCGAATGAGTCTATCAACAAAGCACCAGTGGTCTAGTGGTAGAATAGTACCCTGCCACGGTACAGACCCGGGTTCGATTCCCGGCTGGTGCACTTTCTTGATTTTCTTTTCTTCTATGTTTTTATCTGTATTAACTTTATCTTTGTGGTAGGTATTAAGTAGACAAGCATTTTATAATTCCCATTACGTATTAGAAGCTTGGCAAAATGTTTTGGACAAAAAATTAGGGGAAATGACACAAACAACAATTGGTACGAAAATGATCATTCAATTTTAATTTCATTTCTAGCCATTTGTTGATAGTTTGTATAATAATGATACAGTTTTGATACATATCTTATACACATATATATTTTCAATACTATAAATATATATGTTCTCTCTCTCTCTCTATATATATATATATATATATACTAGTCAAGTGTACATGCTTTGCATATGTGTGTCGTGTCAATTAATAAAATTATATATAAGAAGAGCAAAATTTAAATCATAATAAGTATACAACTAGAAGATATATTTTGAAGAATTAATCATTATGATAATAGTGCTATATAGTTTACTTTTATTAATAACGTAAAAATTATTGAATCCTTTGAAAGATGTAAAACTTGTGGCAATCAAAAAGAGAACCATCATTTTCATAATATAAATCTTAATTTTTTCGGCGAGATAAGCTTTTGATTTTTTTTCGGCGGCAGCACATTTGTTTTGTATAATTTTTCAATCAAAAATTGTTAAGAGAGAAGAATTCATTATCAATTATTGATTATATAGAATTATGATAATGAATGAAAAAGACGACATGAATCAAAATTAAAATAAGAAGAAAAGTTGAAGTAAAATAGGTCATATTTTGTGGTAAAGTTCGATAAGAATAAGATTTAAATAGAATTATAGATATATATTTTTGTAAATAAGATAAAATTCTAATTTAAATATTGTGATTTCTTACTTAGATGAAATAAGGATTTTAAATAATTTCATAGTATTTATGTGTAATTTATATTTTACTTAAAGAAATATAGAAAAATGTTTGGAACTAAACAACCCTTTTTTTTTTTTAAGAACTAAACAACTAAGTGAAGAGAACGACAATTTTATGGAAACTTTAAAGAAGGCTTTTTTTTCTTTTTTCTTTTTTCTTTTTAAGACTTCCTTATAGCAGGTTTAGAAGTCCTTATTCTTTGAAATGGAATTACGTCAATGATTATTTATATATTTTTTTTTTTAAAAAAATAATTGAAATAAAAAATTGGGGAAATTATAAAAAAAAACTAAAACATGTGCACTTAGAACTCTTTTTTACTTTAGACTTTAGAAGTCCTTATTCTCATATACGGATTATGATTATAACTCACAGATAAAAAGACACTTCAAACATATCTGAAGGGGAAAATCTAAAGATAGCCTGATGATTAACATATAAGAATCTTTGAAATTTCTAATTAATTTATTTAATTAGGTAGTGTTGTTAGCTTGTTTCCTGTTAAGTCAAGGTTAAATTTTATAATTTTATATAGATATCCTAATATGAAAAAATTAGTTAATTTGCAAGTAAAAGATATCAGGGCACTAATTAAAGTTCTAAATATTATAGAAATCATAAAATAACTACAATTGAGAAATTAGAATGGTTGAACAATCAATTGCTGACTATAGAAAAGAAGAACATCATATTTTCCAATGCAAAATAGATTATAAATTAATAAAGATAATGGAAAGATCTCAAACAATTCTTTGGCTGCTTCATCGAATTCAGCAAGACATGATTATTAAATTTTTATTATTGTGTTGTATTTAATTACGTTTACGTCCTTGAAACAAGCAATAACTTTAAAGTTTAGATGCCATGTTCAAAGAAAAATAGAGTGATGAACAAGCACTCGTGACAATTCGTTATGTGAACTCACGATCAAGACTTGAATATGATCAAAAGCAAGTTTATTGGTATAATGCAATATACATTGAAAAATAAAAATAAAATTCAAATTTGATTAACTCAACTTGATATATATGACGCAAGCAAAATGTACAACATGCAGAATTCGAACACATGAAAATTGGGCTATCATGATTAATTATGAGCCAATGAAGTTAGCAACAATTTCTTTATGAAAGGATAAACTTAAAAATTTAGAATAATTATAGACTTATTAAAAGAAACAAAAACATTATATATTGTCAGACTTTCATCAAATCGTAATAAGAGAATTTTTAAAGAATTTTTAACTTTGTTATATAAATACCAGTAAAGAAGACGGAGGCACAATCATGATGAACTTTGCTACGTGAATAAGATTAATTGATGTCTTCTCTTCAGAGAGTTTAACGTGAAATTTTAATGCATGGACTATATAACATTTAAAAGGAATAAAAATCTAAGGAATTTTATAGTTAAAGGATTCTACTCTTAAAAGGAAAATAATTACGTGAATAGAATTCCATCTTATAAGTAAATACTCAAGATCCGAATAGGCTTACAAATCAGACCATGATATGATCAAATGCTTTCTGGGTCGTTTCGTCTTCTCTTTAGAGATTTTAACGTGTTGGAAAAAATTTAATATATTTATAGTAGGACACAAATTTTTAAAAAAATTATTGAGAAATTAAATTGTAGAAAAAAGGAGGAAAGACAATTTTATCTAAAATGAAGTATTTCAATGAAGGGTAAAAGTTCAAATCACGGCATTCATACTTTTAATATATTACTAGTTTAGTATACGTGTGTTGCACGTGTTTATCACGTCAGCCGATAGAAAACTTAATGTTTCATTTTACTTATGACAAGTTTTTAACTTAAATAAATATAAAACAAATAGAAATACTATACCTTTTATCGTTTTGTTACTCTAATGTAGGATGACGTTTTACTAAAACAATAACATCAACAGTCAATCCATTCCATACCCCCTATATTCTAGACACTATCAAATCACGTGTTGAAATAATACAGAATCCAAAACTTATGGTATAACACCAAAAAGAAAGTGAAAAGAGAAGACTAACTCCATAAACTCACATGTGGTTGACCAATTTCATCAAGCAACAACAATATATCCAGAGACCTTGAACTTTCAAGTTTCCGAATGAAACTTCAAGTTTCCAGTTATCAAGATGATAGCAAATTAAGATCTATGACACAAAAGAATGAAAGTGCATATAGAAAAGAGACGAAGATGATAATATTATCACGAATAATCAAGAAATACAAAATAAATCTCGAAATATATATATGTTGGGTTCGAAATCATGAGGAGTCATGCAGAAGCTTATATTTTGCAAATCAAGAAGATGATAATTTAGATGACAAATATAAAATAATTAAAAAAACAAAATATTATTATATGATTTGGTCATTGAAAATCTAATATCGAAAAATCATTAAACCTATTGGGAGTCTTCCTAAACAAGACTCTTTAATAACTACATTGTGTATGCTATTAAGGGAGATTCTTTTATTTATAGAGTTTCAAAACCTTTCCTCTTGTAAAGAAGTTAGCTAAATATGAAAATTTTTTATATTTTTTTTCATCTTTCAGGAAAAATAAAAGTATTTATGGTTACTTTTATTTTCCTTACAAGAAAAAACAAACCTTAATTTTGGTAAGAAATCAGGGCAAAAATCCTAACAAATCTCCCCCTTTTGACTTGATTTTCTTTGCTTGATCTGCCTTCTTCACATCTTTGATATGTATTCTTCACATAGTCTTTATCACTTCTGCTTGGCATGATTAAAGATAGAGCTTTTGGGTTAAAAGTATATGACCGCTTTTCGAGTTAAAAATATTGGAGCTCTTTGTAGAGTTAAAAGTGAGCTTTATTTTTGAATATGTAACAACAGAGTTATTGAAAATATGATTGACAATCGTCTCCATATGTAGCTTTTGGACATATATCTTTATTATCATCAAATTAATTGCAACTTTGTTCAATAATTAGACCATTGAATCGTTGAACCGTGAGCTCTGATACCACCTGATACCATGTCATGCGGAAACTTATAGTTTGCAAATTAAGAGGATGATAATTCAGATGACAAATATAAAATAATAATAAAATAAAATATTATTATATAATTTGGCCATTGTCTACATATGAAAACCTAATATCGAAAAATTATTAAATCTATTGGGAGAAATCTTTCCCTAAACAAAACTCTTCAATAACTACATTATGTATGCTATTGTGTTATGGTATAAGAAGGGAGAGTCTTCTATTTATAGAGTTTCAAAACCTTTCCTCTTAGAAAGAGGCTAGCAAAAGATGGAAAAGTTTTATATTTTTTTTCTCTTTCAGGAAAAGTAAAAGTATTTATGGTTAGTTTTATTTTCTTTACAAGAAAAAGCAAAACTTAATTTTGGTAAGAAAATCAAGGCAAAAATCCTAACAATACGTACAAACATAAAAGGGAGATCTATTATTCATGATCCATAAGATCAACATAATAAAAAATAAAATTTGAAATATGAAAATCACAAAGTTATGTCACACACTCAATAACGAAATTTGAACCTACAAATATAAAAAAATAATTTGTTATTCATGATCAATAAGATCAATATAATAAAAAAGAAAATCTGTAATCTGAAAATTGCAAAGTTATGTCGGAGACTCATTAACGAAATTTGAACTTACAGATATAAAAAAATGATTTGTTATTCATAATTAACTTAATAGAAAAGAAAATCTGAAACCTGAAAATTTCAAAGTTATGTCGGAGACTCAATAACAAAATTTTAAACTTACAAATATAAAAAATAATTTGTTATTCATGATTAATAAAACCAACATAAACATCACCAGAAGTAAAACTTAACTTTACGTTTAAAACTTACTATAGCAATTCATATCCCCACATATATGCATATATAATCATACCTTTTGATACTTATATTGAACTGAAGATGCAAAAACAAATGTATGAAAGCATTAAAATGGAAATTCAAGAAAATACCTATACGTATAGTACATTTTTATCATTCAACAAGATTTTCTTAGTTCTTTTGTCAGAGTTACATTAATCCTACTTGACAAATATTTTTTTGAGCCGGGGGTATCTACAACAGTATTTCTATCTCTTACAAAGGTAACGATAAGGTATGCATACATTATGATTTTCTCAAACTCTACTTGTGAAAATATACTAAATATGTTATTGTTTAATTAAATTAGTGGGTCATATGATAGGTTTATATATCGGTTCCAAAGTCAAGATACGGATGTAATGGTTCAATCAAAACACCATTTAGAGAATGTCTATAAGACATACAAATTATATTATTTTTTCATGAAAGATGCAACAGCATATAATTATCAAAATAGGAAAATAAATTGTTCAAGTGCACGTTAGGATCCAAAACTAATTAGTTTATAACAAAAAAAATTACACCAATTCTACTTTTCATATATTTTATGGATCAACTATTCAATTTCTTAGTTTAGTTTTTTTTTTTCTTAAAAAAATACTTGATTTAAGTAAATGGTTGGGATCAGAGGTGGAACCAGGTTCATTGATAGGTGTTGCTTCTCTTTATACTTAGGTGCTACTTATAACAACTCTAATGGATGTCCCTTACCATCCAGGCACTGCCGGATCTCGTCGTAATCACTTATATTGTTGAGTCCTGCTTCAACTTTAATTTCCTATAACTGAAAGAATCTTATAATCCCAATTTAAAAAAGACCATTTAAGATAAATTGGGCCTTGCATTCATATAAAACATTTGGCTCGCATCTTTCTCAATCATCTAGGCATCTTTACTTAAACAAAATGTATATCCAATTTTTCACTCTTGAACCAAAAAAGAGTTTGATAGACTATGCTATATAATAAGTGGTGGTTGGAGAACACTATTCTAGCGCAATCTTCATTTATTGTCATACACACATATATTTGATTAGAGGCATGCTTCAATTAAGGTTCTACATTGCTTACAACACTTTCATGTTGCCATTACCATAACCAAAATCACTCTCGAAGACTATGTCTTCAAGTCAAAATCGCACAAATTAATCATATACATATCGTGACATCTCACAATCACACAATCACAAAGCAGTCATGAATCAACAATCAAACTTTAAAATATGATGAAGGATGTTGTTTTCTCAGTGATGTTAACTGCTGTCAGCTTGTTTTTTGGTCTTGATATTTTGTTGTCATCTGTAGATTACCTTTTGTTGTGAGTTCTAGATCTTTAGAAGCTAGTAGTAGTGTATGGTTGTGCTTTATTTTAGCACAACTTAAGGAGACAGGTTTCCAAATTTTGAGGAATAGTTTAGACCATATGTATTATATATTTGTATATTGTATGAATGAAAAATTTGTACTATTTCTTAGATTTTTTCTCTCCCTTTTTATGTCTATTTTTTCTCTTTCTCTCTTTCAATTGACATCAGAGCAAAATTGATCTTTAAGGGACTGTTTTTTCTGAGAAAACACAACAAAGATTACTCAATAAGCTTAACTTGTTCAAGTCTCTTTTTTCCAGTTCTCTTTTTTGACATGGCTTCCATTAGCCATTCTGTTTCACCTCATATATTTAATTGCAAAAATTACCAAGTTTGGGCTGTAAAGCTGAAGACATATTTGAAAGGTCTTGGTTTATAGAAGTATGTTGAGGAAGACAATGCTTCAGAACCTTTGAGAGCAAACCCAACTCTTCAGCAAATCAGAAATCATGAAGAAAAGATTGCAAAAGGTCCAAAAACCTTGTCTTTCATTCACGTAGCCATCCCCAAATTAATTTTTGCAAGGATAATGACATATGAAACTGCCAAAGAAGCTTGGAATATGCTGAAGTAAGAATTTCAGGGGAGTGATAGGACAAGACAAATGCAAATATTGAATCTAAGAAAAGAACTTGAGATGTTAAGGATGAAAGAAACTGAAAAGGTGAAAGATTATATTGATAGGATCATGAAAATTGTTAATTAGATTCAATTGTTGGGAGAAAAAGTAGAAGAGCAAAGGATTATTGAGAAGCTGATGGTGACACTCCCAGAGAAGATAGAAGCAAAAATCTCCTCAATAGAAGATACTAGGGATATGTCTCATGTCACGTTGAATGAACTATCCAACACTTTTTAAGCTGTGGAGCAAAGAAAAATTTTTAGAGAGGAAGAGAGTTCAAATAAAGTTGCTCTTATGGCTGCTCAAAATTCTAAAGCTTAGTTTGATGGTGAATTAAAAAAATAATTAAATAGAAGACATGACAGAGAAGAAGGAGCAATATAACAATAAAGGGAGATATAGAAGATCGAAGTATCCATCTTGTTCCTATTGTAAAAAGATCAATCATATAGAGAAGTTTTGTTGGTACAGACCTGGAGTTCAATGCAAGGTCTGCAAATATTTTGTTCATGTGGATTCAAAACAAATCAAGCCTGACCAGGTCAAGCGCAACTTACTCAAGTTGCTGAAAATGTTGAAGATCATGAAGAGAAATTGTTTGTTGCTTCTATTATTGAAGAATGCAACATAACATCTCAAGATCATGATATGTGGCTTATTGATAGTGGATGTACACATCATATGACAACTAACTTGAATAAATTTGAATGTTTGGACAAAAACTATTTTTTCAAAGTCAGAGTTGGAGATGGCAGACTCTTAGATGCAAAGGGCAAAAGAGTAGTTGCTGTTCAAACTCCCTCATGTATAAAGCTTATTTTTGATATATTATTGGTTCCTTAAATTAGCCAAAGTCTTCTCAGTGTTGGTCAGTTGCTTGATAACAATTATGCCTTACTATTTAAAGATAAAACATGTGAAATCATGGATCCAAATGGTATAAAATTGCTCATGATCAAAATGCTCAATAGAAGCTTTTCTCTTGATTGAAAACATACTGAGATTGGAGCTTATGTCAGCATACAAGATGACAATTATGTCTGCCATAAAAGGCTTGGCCACATCAATTTTAAGTCTTTAAAAATAATGCAAAATAAGGAACTTGTGACAAATTTACCTTCCATAAATGATAACTCTAATGTATGTGGAATTTTTCAAATTGAAAAGCTAAGTCAATCACCATTTCCTATGAATCAAGCTTGGCGAGCTACTAAAAAGCTCCAACTAATACACACTGATGTGTGTGGACCTATGAGAACTCCTTTTTATAATGGCAGCAAATGCTTTCTTTTATTCATTGATGACCTTACAAGGTTTTGTTGGGTTTATTTTTTGAAGCAAAAATCTGAAGTGTTTGCTGCGTTTCAAAAGTTTAAAGAAATTGTTGAAAATTAATGTGGCTCTTTGATAAAGATATTAAGGTTTGATAATGGAACTGAGTTTACTTCCAATCATTTGAAGAATTTTCTTCAGAAATTAGGAATTCAGCATCAACTTACCATTACTTACACACCACAGCAAAATAGTGTAAGTGAAAGGAAAAATAGGTCCACCATGAATATGGCTAGGTGTCTTCTACTTGAGAAAGGGTTGCCTAAGGTGTTATAGGCCGAAGCTGTCAATACCGCTATCTATCTCCATAATAGATTACCAATGAGAGTCGTTAAAGGAAAGACGTCATATGAAGCATGGATTGGATCTAAGCCACCAGTCTCACATTTTAAAGTGTTTGGCTGCATATGTTACTCTTATATTCCTGAAGTTAAAAGGGATAAACTTGATCAAAGAGATGATGTTGGAATATTTGTGGGATATAGCAACACTTCTAAAGGCTATAGGAATTTATATCCTATTTCACAGCAAATACATATGAGTAGAAGTGTTAAATTTGATGAGAATGCTACGTGGGACTGGAAGAAGATGATTGTTTCTCCTTTACAGATCACTAATCAAGAACAAAGTGTCCAAGAAGAAGAATCAATTCCACATAAAGAAGATTCTGATGATTTTACGGTAAGAGGTACCAGATCAATTAAAGATATATAAAGCATATGCAATGTTGCTATATTGGTGCCAATAAGTGTAGACAATGTATTGCAAATTCTAGAATGGAGGTATGCCATGGAGGAGGAGCTCAATATGATTAACAGGAATGATACATGGGTACTTGTACCTAGACCTCACGACATGCAGGTTCTTGAAACTAGATGGGTGTTCAAGACTAAGTTGAACTCGGATGGTACACTCAACAAGTACAAAGCTAGGCTGATCGTAAAAGGTTACGCCCAATAACATGGAATTGATTTTCTTGAAACCTTTGCACCAGTTGCCAGGTTTGACACCATCAGATTGCTTTTTGCAGTTGGGTGGAAAGTATTTCAATTGAATGTAAAGTCCGCTTTTCTTAATAGGTTTTTTGAAGAGAACATTTATGTAGAGCAGCCTGAAGGTTTTAAAGAATCTGGCGATCAGGTATACTTGTTGAGAAAAGCACTTTATGGCTTGAAGCAGACACCTAGGGTCTGGTATACACAAATTGATAGTTACTAACTGAATTTGGGGTTCAATAGCAGCTGCAATGAAGCAACCTTGTATATCAGACTTCAAACTGATGACTTTCTCATAGTTTTCCTCTATGTTGATGATCTATTGGTGACTGGCAGCAGCACAAAGTCTATTATAGACTTTAAAGAGCAAATAAAGAAGGTTTTTGAAATAAATGATCTAGGAAAGATGACTTATTTCTTAGGAATGGAGGTTAGTTAATCTTCTCAAGGAATTTTTATTGCTCAGAAGAAATACGCTGCCAAAATATTAAAGAAGTTTTGCCTTGACAAATGCAAACCAGTAAGTACGCTTGCAGTTCAAGGAGAGAAACTAACGAAAAAGGATGAATCTGGTTTAGTTAATGCTTCATTTTTTAGAAGTTTGCTTGGTTCTCTATTGTACCTATCTGCCACGAGGTCTGATATTATGTACATGACAAGTGTGTTGTCAAGGCTTATGCATTCACCAACTGAAATTCACCTCAAAGCAGCAAAAAGAATTTTGAGGTATATTCGGGGCACCATTGATTATAGTCTATTCTACAAAAGAACCACATCTATGAAATTGTTGGAGTTCACTGATAGTGACTGGGTTGAGTCACAAGATGACATGAAAAGCACTTTCGAATATTATTTCACTCAAGGATCAAGTGTCATTTGTTGGTGTACAGAGAAACAGGGGTCTGTGGCTCAATCAACTGCAGAAGCAGAGTATGTTGCTGCCTCAGGTGCTGTTAAGCAAACTTTATGGTTGAGAAAAATTTTGAGCGACCTGGCATTTCAGCCAAGTAAAGCAACATAAATTCTTTGTGATAACAAGTCTGTAGTTGCTATGGTAAAGTGTCCAGTCTTTTATGGAAATACTAAACACATTAAAATCAAATATCATTCCATTCAAGAAGCTGAAAGGGAGAATGAAGTTTAGATTTTGCATTTCTATGGTGAAGATCAACTAGATGATATTTTTACAAAAGCATTATAGAAACAGAAATTTGAGCTTCTAAGAGCTAAGATTGGAGTAACCAGCAACACTTCCATCAAGGAGGAGTGATGAAGGATGCTGTTTTCTCAGTGGTTCTAACTCCTGTCTGCTTGTTTTTTGGTCTTGATATTTTGCTGTCATCTGTAGATTACCTTTTGTTGTGAGTTCTAGATCTTTAGAAGCTAGTAGTAGTGTATGGTTGTACTTTATTTCAGCACAACTTAAGGAGACAGGTTCCCAGATTTTGAGGAATATTTTAGACCATATGTATTGTATATTTGTTTGCTGTATGAATGAAAAATCTGCACTACTTATATTTTTTCTCTCTTTTTTCATGTCTGTTTTTCTCTTTCTCTGCCAAAATCAATAACATATCTAATGTAATTCAACAAATGGGGTGTAAAAAGAATAGGATATTTATTGATTTCACTCCTACCTTGATAGTGTAAAAAGATTGTTTCTGATAGATTCGTGGCTCGAGGTTAATAATATATCTGATCAATATGACCATTAATGAAGACTTTACTGCAACTGAGCATGGATAGCACATGGTTCAAGTGCATAAAAATAATCCACTCCCTTCGAGAATCTTATTGGATCACTACTTCAAAGCCTTCATCATGCATGTTTGGTTCATACTACTAAAAAAAATCTGAAAATCACAATGCTGGATATCCATTAGTAAAAGCTTACGCCAAGCAAAGAAAAAGAGAAAAATAGAAAGAAAGAGATAAACCTTTAAATTTTCTGGTTACTTCTTTCGACAATAACATGCTTGATTCGTCCTATTTTTCGATCATAAATTTTCATCTGAAAAAGAAGACACGATAAATTATTAAAAAAGGAGAATCTATTATTAATTTTTGTTCATGTATGATTCATATATAATCATTAAAGCTATTAACTAAAAGAAAAAAATACATAAAGCATAATGATGATGAATAGAAGAAGACTATTTAAATTCAAACCAAAATAAGAAAAAAAAAATGTCATTTAAAAGAAGCGTATGTTATATAAATAGAATTGAATTATAGATTTTCTTTTATAGACAAAATTTAATTGATATAAAAATATTAAATATTATAACTTTTTACCTTAAATATTCTAATAATAGGATACCTTAAAAAAGATTGTATATTAATAAAATTATGAAGTTAATTGAAAGTGTCCTCAAAGGACTCTATATAATAGGAAGAAAACAGGGGCACCTACAAAGTTTACTCCTAATCTTTCTCTACCATATATTTCTTACCAAGATTAAAAAGGACAAAGTGTCCTAAAAGGACTCAGAAAAAGAGAAAAGGGGCACCTACAAATCTTTTGCCGCAATTTAAACGACTTTTAGTATTTAATAATTAAGATTTAATTTGAATTCTTCAAATCATATATTATTTTTTAGTCTCAAATTAAATAATTTCACTATTAAATAAATAAGATTTAATTTAATTTTTCTTACCCTATATTCTAGGACTTCTTAAATATTAATTCTCCTAATTTTTTTATCATATAATTTCTTGCCTAAATTAAAAAAATACTTTAATTAATTAAAAATACTAAGTGAAAAGACGAGTTTGTCTATTACAAAAATTTTTAATGAAGGACAAAAAGTTCAATCACTTTTTTAAGGATTTTTACACTTTTAATATATTGTAGATGTAGATGTAGATGTGTGTGTGTGTATATATATCGGCTGCTATTTTTTTTTTTCAAATTTGTTGTTTGATATTTCTTTTTTTTTTCTTTTTAAATTTGTCTAATTGCGGTAGCTTGAGAGAAGATTAAAGTGAATAATCTTTTTTTGTGTGTGTTCAAAACTGTTGTTTGATTTTTTTCTTTTAATTTTGATATTAGTTTTTGTCTGATTATGAGGGAAGATTAAAGAGAATAGTGTGATGTAAGATTTTCTTATTGAAAATTTATTCTACTTAACTTTTTATGTTATTTTTTGAAACTCGATGGGAGCTACAATTGAAATTGATGGTTGAAGAAATTTTATAATGGAAATCAAAGATGAAATTCTTTGTTGGGCTTTAGATTGGTGAATGGTGAATAACAATGAGATACTGATTTTTGAAAAGTGATCTGAACTTTTGCACTTGATTAAAAGTTTTTGTAAGTGATTTGAAATTCTTTGCTCGTCTTTTTACTATTTTCTTAAAATTATTATTTAATTATTAAGAAAAAATAAAAAAAATTTAATGATAAAAAAGGAAAAAAAAAAAACAAGTTATTTGAGGTAGAAGTTTTCTAAAGCTAATATAATAGTAGACAAACAGTACCAGATGATTTCTAATTTTCTATGTTTTTGGGATTAAGTAAGAAATGTTTTTTATTTTGCCTTCGTTAATTTTTCTTTTCATTTTCTTGATTTGTTTTTTTTTTTTTAATAAAGAAATACAAATAGAAGGAATCCTATTTATTTTGGAGATAGAATCGTAATCCTTTTTTTATTCTAACGAAATTTATTTTAAACAAGAAATACCACGCTTGATTTTTTGTGCATAAATACACCGGCTGCTATTCTTTTGTTCAAATTTATTGTTTGATGTTTTTTTTGTTCTTTTAAATTTGTCTAAATGTGGTAGCCTGAGAGAAGATTAAAGTGAATCAGCGTACTAGATGATTTCTAATTTTCCATGTTTATGGGATTAAGTAAGAAACGTTTATTTTTGCCTTCGTTAATTTTTCTTTTCATTTTCTTGATTTTTTTAATTTTTTTCTTATAAAAGAAATACAAATGGAAGGAATCCTATTTATATTGGAGATGGAATTGTACTCCTTTTTTTAATTCTAACGAAATTTATTTTGAACAAGGAATACCACCCTTGATTTTTGGTGCGTAAATACATCGGCTGGTATTTGTTTTTTTTTTTTTCAAATTTGTTGTTTGATGTTTCTTTTTTTCTTTTTAAATTTGTCTAATTGTGGTAGCTCGAGAGAAGATTAAAGTGAATAATCTTTTTGTGTGTGTGTTCAAAATTGTTGTTTGATTTTTTCTTTTAATTTTGATATTAGTTTTTGTCTGATTATGAGAGAAGATTAAAGTGAATAATATGATGTTAGATTTGTTATTGAAAATTTATCCAATTGAAATAGATGGTCGAAGAAATTTTATAATGGAAATTAAAGATGAAATTCTTTGTTGGGCTTTAGGTTGGTAAATGATGAATAACAATGAGAGGCTGATTTTAGTCACTCAAAACCTAGAACTCAACGAAGAAATAAGGAAGACATCTCTTATTTTTGCATTCTTTTGCTTTGCTCCTAATATATATGTGAGTTCTTCAAACCTTAGTTATGTTACTTTATAACTTTTAATAATTTTTTTATTTTTTTAAATCTACCTGAATTATATCTATATTATATATCTTAGAAATTTGTTTATTGTAGAGTCTTTTAATGAGGAAAAAAATTCAATCAATATTTTATGGACCATCATCTTCTATATGTAGGTGATTTTATAAAATTGAATTCACTAAAGTGAGGTACTATATTTATATCTATAATCTATATCTATAATCTATAATCTATATCTATATCTATAATATATTAAAAGTGTGAAGACCCTTAAAAAAATGATTTAACTTTTTGCCCTTCATTAAAAATTTTCACTTTAAATAAAATTGTCTTTTCATTATTTTCATTATATTTAGTAATTTAATATTTGTAATAAATGTATGGAAAGACTCCTAAGTTGACGAAATGTTTTATAGGTGCGTGATTCATTAATACATTGAGAAGTAAAACACATAAAGTTACCTTATTTATAAAAAAAATATTGTAACATTCTATTTAAGTAATATTTTGATCAGATTTTATAAAAATCAATCAATTTCTTCAACAAACACAGACATAGGTTGCTCCTATAGACATAAGGCTTCTTATACTTCTATGCCTTTTCGTCGATGATGACAACTCCGATGGCCGAGGATAATAACTTCGAAGATAACCGGCTTCATGCTATGACCATTGAAGAGTTTGAGTGATAGACTTACTTGTCAAGGTACGTCGCGATAAGTGTCATCATGACTCTCATTTTTGAGTCGTGACAAATATACATATGGATCAGACATGTATTTTGTAAATACATATGCAGAGTTATATGTATTTTTTTGTAATTTAATATGTATTCTATAAAAGAAAAATATGCATAATATGCATTTTGTATTATTTTTTTTTGTGAAAAGTACATGTAATACAAATTTATATCATTATTTTGTCCTATAGGTGCCGCATAGTCATATATTCATGGCAAAAATACTTTCAAGGTTTGCATCACATATAGGATGTCACAGAGTCAATGATATTGAAGAACGTATTAAAGCGATGTTATCAAAGGAGCAGTACAAGATTTTTTGTCATAAGAATATTTGTGGTGTCTACATAAAGAAGAAAAAATGTGTAGTTCAAGTGCAATTAGACAGATGTATTATGTCACAAATGTATTACAATTTTTTTGGGGGTATGTGCATGTATTTGTATTTTGTATATACAAATACATATTAATATGTATTTTTGTACAGTGTTGAATTTATCTTTGAACTGTTCTATGTCATTTTAGAGGGTAACATATGTATTTATTTATTATTTTTATTGTTTAATATATGAAAAAGTCATCGTTTTCACCCTAAACTATACTCAAAAAGTTGGAGACACACCTAAACTATTGGGGTGACCTAATACACGCCTAAACTACTTAAAAATGAATTTTTTTACTCCCTAAATCTGACATGGAAATAACATAATTATTTAAATAAAAAGCGCGTCTAAATAAAAAATTAACACAAAAAAAAAAAACTAAAATTAAAATATTGCCCTCCGATCCCCAACCCCCAGCATCACTTCTCCCCTACCCCACCTGCAAACCATCTTCTTATTCATCACCCCCTAGGCTCCAAACCCACCCCAACCAACACGTTTCTTCATCACCCCCACCCCTAAACTCCAACTACACCCCTAAATAATGCAATTTTTTCACACCCTATCCTCTACCCCCACCGAATCGATGCCAAGTTTACCTACCACCATCAATTTTTTTCACAATATCATTGATTAATCATCTAACCCACCACCATTAATGTTCTAACTTACAAATTTTAAATTTTTAACATTTTTGATAGATTTGTTCCACATATCTCTTCCTTCATTCTAAAAGAGAAGATTTCTTGCCCTTTTCTTACTGAAAAATCAATATAGAAGAAGAAAAGTTTATTTTTTGTTAAGAAAAGACGATAGGTTTCGGATGAAGAATATGGTTAGAAGAAATTGATTGTTATGGTAATTTTGTTGGTGGGATAAAATTTATGGTGGTGATTAATTGATGGTACAACTATGATGATATACCATAACAATGGAGGTTTTGGACATTGAAGAAAAAGAAAAAAAGTTTAAATTAAAAAAAAAAAAGAAATATTTATGAAAATAATAAATTTATTATTTTTTTCGTATTATGTTGACGTGGTACTGACGTGGCAATTGCATGTGAAATACCGCACCATATGCAAGTGGTATAATGTTTTACAGGGTGTAGAAAAATTCACTTTTATATAGTATAGGTGTGAGATAGGTCACTCCAATAGTTTAGGTGTGTCTTCGACTTTTTGAGTATAGTTTAGGGTGAAAACGATGACTTTTTCCTAATATATATGTTTAAGATATATATCATGTATTTTTTTATTACATATATATATATATATATATATATATATATATATATATACTATTTTAGTATATGTACGTTGTACGTGTATCATGTGTTTTCGATAAGAATTGGAAGGGGCCTAAATTGACACAAATCTGACTGTTTTTCATTGTTTTATGTTATTTTTTTTTGAGAAATTATTATCTAAAATTAATTTTAAAACATGTTTAAGACAATTATTATTGTGAATAGATCAATATTGCCTATAAGTCGATCTTACGCATGAACATTAAAAAATTATAAGAAATAATTTAGTTTCCTGATGTGAGAAATAATTTAGTACTAATAAGCAACTATCCTCCCATCTTCTTTGTTTTTCTTCTTCTCTTCATTCTTGACTCATAATCTACTTGTTAAAGTTTTTGTGACTCGTGAAGAATGTGATTGTCACACATATGTGACTCAAAGTGTACACCTGAGGCTTTTGTGATTTGCGAACAATACAATTTACATGCCCATATCTGTGACTCAGAATGCCCTTGAATAACATATACATACTTTTGTTAATTTATTACTTTGGAAAGAGGTGAAAAAA
>NC_061116.1:6223100-6240483 GCF_002878395.1 Capsicum annuum
AATTAATTAGTTTTAACTTTTATAGAAATAGAGAAATCATACATAAACCAGGGTTTTTATATTGCCATATATATTAGGCGAATTTTTTGCCTTTTCTTTTTTGAGAAGTGGCGTAAAAATCAACAAAATCACGTACATTAAAGAAAAGTCAACCCAAGCCAATTTTTTTTGGAAAAATTTTTATTATATTTATTATAATTGATATTTAATATTATAAATAATAATATAGTAATTAAAGGAAAAAAGTAAAAAAGACGATTTTGTCTAAAGAAGAGACTTTTAATGAAGGGTAAAAAATCCGAATCACTTTTTAAGGATCTTCACACTTTTAACACACACACACATATACATATATGTATGTATGTATATAGTTGTCCTTTTTGTTATAGAGATTTGTGTCCTATATGTGTATATATACATAGAGTTAGATATGTATTTCTGTAAATACATATGCAAATATATATGTATCTTTTATACTGTAAAGACATTTGCAGATTTGTATATCTATATATTTTGTATTTTTTTTAATATGTATATGTGATATAGAAAATATAAAATAGAACCCAAAAAAAAATGAGAAAGAAAAAATTCAAAAAAAGAAGAAAAAAATAAAAAAATAAAAGCTAGAGATAGAGAAGTAAAAAATGAAAATAAAAATAAAAAATAAAAATGCCAAAAAAAGAAATTGAAAAAGGGGAAAAAAGAAAGAGAAATACAACAACAACAACATACCCAGTGTATTCTCACCTAGTGGGGTCTGGGGAGGGTAGAGTGTACGCAGACCATACCAATACCTCAAGAGAAGTAGAGAGGGTGTTTCCGATAGACCCCCGACTTAGGACCAATAACAATATAATCAATACAAAAAGTAAGCGTATATAAACTAGTATGGTGCACAAAACAAACTAACAGTATAACAAACACAAAAGATAAGTGCATAATAAACTAGTACAGGATGCAAAAAAGGCAACACCACTAGCCTCAAAAACTACAGCCACAACACTACGAATCAGAAACTCCAAACCCAAAGGAGCACTACCTTATTACTATCGCCGCGCTCCCACCCCCTAACCCTCTACCCTAATCCGCGTCCTCCACACCTTCCTATCAAGGGTCATGTCCTCTGTAAGCTGTAATTGCTCCATATCATGCCTAATCACCTCCCTCCAATATTTCTTCGGTCTACTTCTAGCCTGCCTAAAACCATCCATAGCCAGAGTCTCACACTTCTGCACTGGAACATCAGGGCCCCTTCTCATCACATGCCCGAACCAACGAAGCCTCACTTCTCGCAACTTATCCTCCACCGAGGCAACTCCCACCTTCTCTTGAATAATCTCATTCCTCACCCTATCTTTCTTGGTATGTCCACACATCCATCGCAACATTCGCATCTCTGCCACCTTCACCTTTTGGATGTGGGAGTTCTTAACTGGCTAACACTCCGCTCCATACAACATAGCCGTTCGGACTACCACTCTGTAGAACTTACCTTTAAACTTCGAGGGCACCTTCTTATCACAAAGGACTCCCGAAGCGAGCCTCCACTTCAACCAACCTGCCCCAATACGATGCGTGACATCCTCGTCAATCTCACCATTACCTTGAATCATGGACCCCAATACTTGAAATAGAAGTGTAAAAATAACAACGAAAAAAATAAAAAACTTAAAATAGAAAAAAAGATGAAAATAGGTAAAGAAAAAGAAAATACGAGAAAAAAAATAAAAAAGAAAAGGAAAAAGGAAAAAAAAAAAGAGAAATAGAAGAGAGAAAATAAAGTGAAAAGAAAAAAATGAAAAAGAAAACTAAATCAAAATAAAAAAGTAAAACGATAAAAAAAGAAAGATGAAAAAAACTAATCAAAAAAAAGTTAGAGAGTGAAAGAGAGGAAAAACAGTAATGATGCTTTATTTTAAAATTTTAAAGATCATGAAAATAATAATCTAAGTTGATATGTAAAAGAAATCTACTAGTTTAAATAAGAGTAATTTATGGAAAAAGAATCTACTATTTTAAATAAGAGTAATTTATGAAAAATAAATCTACGACATTAAATATATCGGGTAAATATTCCTTATTTAACTCAACTGATTTGAGTAAAAAAAAGGAACTTTCGTTTGTATATGTATTTATATAGAAAACTTTACCTAAAATACAAAATACATCTCGCTATTATTCGCAATTATGAAACAATTGTTTGAAAAGTCTTAATTATGAGCATAAGTATGCTACTTATTAAATTTTTCTTATTTTTTAAAATTTATTTTTGCAGTTTTCAGTACTATAAAAATTTGTTGCGAACGTGTTTGGTTAAAAGAGATGAAACTTCATCCAGCGTAGTGATTTAAAGGTCTCACTTAACTATGAAAGCTTTGGGCTAAATGCAATTCTAATTTTAAAATTTAAATTTGAGAATTCTAATTAAGAATGGTTAGATATTATCCTACTAATTAAAATTTGTACGGAGAAGTCACACTTAGAAGGGCTCCTTAATAAATTCTACTTTCATATCATGAATTGAAATCAAAACATCTAACTAAGGACAAATCCATTGTGACAATCTCAACACAATCTTTTTTTTTTTGGTAAGATCTCAACACAATCTTTGGTGATACTTATTAGCTAATGGTCAAAAATAAATCCAAAACATCCCCCAATTCAACACCGGTTTAACCCTTGACAACTATTTTTTTTTTTTTAATTTAATCCTTACCTAAGTCGCTATTATTAGTTTTTAGAAAAAGGAAAGAAAGAGAATTCACCAATGGCTTGTCAACATTACCAATTATGCTGGAAGGAGGAAGACAGAAGTTGGCACATAATTACTGTTAACCATGACAACAATTTTTTTTTATCTAATCCTTACCTAAGTCACTATTATTTGTTTCGGGAAAAAGGAAAAGAAAGAGGATTCACCAATGGCTTGTCAACATTACCAATTATGCTGGAAAAAGGAAGACATAAGTTGGCACATAATTACAGCTGTTTGAGATAGTGTCGAATTCTTGACTGTAACTTAACGGAATTTCTATTTTACATGGTGTATGCTAGCTTTATAACCCAACTATGAACAAGGGGAACTATCAAGTATCAACTCTCCTATTGACAGCCGCTGTAGTATCTCCCATTAGCATTTCGTTAGCGTCTCCGCAGATGGAGGACCGGAGATTCCAAAATGACGGAAATCAAAGATTGAAAATCGCCTCCATGTTAATCTTGGCAGATGGCAAGCGATGACAGTGTTAATCTTGCTACTCCAAAGACAGCCAGATTTCCGTTGCTTCTTTGGCAGCTAAAACCTTTCAACTGGTCACATGATGTTTCAGCTTGATATCGAAAAGCCTTCAAACGGTGTCCGATAGCGAAGGCTAGAACCTATATGTCTTGTTGTGGGGCACACCCAGCAAAATGCATTTGGTCCTAGAAGCTGCATCCCAGGCCAGTTAAAATGATTAAACTAAAGAAATCGGGAAATCGATGATGAAAAAGAATTATGGATAAGACATTAAAAATTTCATGAGAAACGGAGAAGAATATAATGATCTCTTACGGATATCAAATTCTCATATACACCAAGATCATCTGGATGTGAATATACATGATCTCCCTTTTCAGCCAGCCACATAGCTCTGACACCTTTTTGGTATTATTACGCACTAATCAGTTATAACTTGAAAACTTAATACCACTGAAAAGAATTGAATAAACCAGCATATTCAAACTGAAATTTAGAGAAAATCGTACCAAACCGGAAAACCGAACACCCGCCCCTGCTTATAGATGTTGTCCGCCTTAGTTTTAAGTGCCCCAATGTTGCACACTTTCTTAAGTGGAAAGTTTTGCCTTCACATACTACTACTGAATTAACAAAAGATCACTTCTAAGTTCTATCATTGTATAAATGTAAAAGTTGAATTTTTTTTTCTACTATATTATATGTTCTTATATAATACTTCTTCAATTCCAACTAATATGATACTCCTATTTTGGGACATCCCAAATTAATTGACGCAATTCCTCTTAATATTGGTTTGTCGTTTAAGTATCTTCAAGAAGTCAAATTCAATAGAATAATCAAATAACATAGCGCCAACTGATACTAAAAGAATAAATATGCTATAAATGAAATAACACATTGGATATTTAACAATCCAACCATAATGCATTGGTAGTACCGTCATACTCAACGTACAATATAACTCGCATGTTACTTTCAAGTAAGGAACAACAGCTGATGTTCACTTCAGAATTGTAGGGCTAGAATATGTTCATTCTGGTATTATCCTAAACAATTTTCTATCATAGCTTTTACTCTTGCATTTCTTTCAAACCATTTTCAAAAAAATAATTTTCTTGAGCTGAGACCTTTTTACCCCACAAAGGTAGGGCGAAGGTCTGCATACACCCACCCTCCCTAGACCCCACTTGTGGGAATATACTGGGTATTGTTTGTATTATCCTAAACAAATGGAAGGATTGAATGGTTCACTGGCAATTCCCATGAGGAAAGTATTTGGTGATTTGGTTGGAGAATGAGAGACAACCTTCTTCAATTCAAATTGATATAAAATGTTCATACCTATTTGGTCATACTTCTACAGGTTCTCTTTTGGATTAACAAAAGGAAAAAAAGATTCACTCAACTTGTCTGCCAGTTGAATTGTTTGCAGTAAAAATCATCGCCAAGTAAATGTGATTGATTCATAGTTAAATAATCTATAGTATGTCAGGAGACCAATCTCTCAACCATAAGTTTGCTCTAAGAGAGAAGCCAAAAACCAGATAAAACAGGATATATATGACTTTCAATTTGGAGGAAATAGTGAGACATTCCGGTATCATGTTTATAAAAGTGGAGCAACAATATTAGCAGGCCAGGCAAATAGTTATGATGGTTGATAAGCTTTTCTACTCTTATGTGTGGTCTTCAATAGGCCATGCCTTTATCGATTAATTAAAGATGCATATGTAAGCTGGTTTTTTTGGAGAGTTGACAGAACCATCGAGAAGATCTTGAAAGTGACTCCACCAGCAATTTTTGAACAGAAGGAATCACAGATGCTTTGATGGAATTTCAATTCTTATTGTTTTTATAGCCAGTTGCTTAGTTAGTTTATTCAGCTGGAATTTCCATGCCCATGTAAACAGTGTTGACCGCTACTTGGATTTTATTAGCTCCTTGTACCTATTGCAGCTGGTTGAGGAAGCCCCACAGACACCTCGAGTGTTGCATTGAGCTGCCGACCTGGTCTTCTGGAGTCGATAAGGAAGTAGTTCCAGCCATAGAACTCTCCATAAACTAAGCTTGAACCTCCATATTCACAAATTGTCGCTCGAATGAATCCGTCGTCTCCGACATCTTCTGTAGATTCCCTGTGTTAAGTGAAGACTCCAGTGATTTGACGATCGAGGACATTGACTTGCTGATCGTCATCATCTTTGCCTCTGTGTACACAGACATATCACAATTTCAAGAAAGTAAATACACCTCTTAACATAAAAATCATTAATTTTACTATCTAGTGATCAACAGATACTCCCTCTGTTCACTGTCACTTAGTCAAGTTTCACTTCACGAGAGTTAATTTGACTAATCTTCAAAGCTAAATTTATATGACACACCTTTCCTTTTTAGTAAGTCTCAAGAATAGTACTTTCTATATTTAGTAACAATTTAGTTTTATAATGCAAAGTTCACCCTTAATAAGATAATTTACCGCCACACAAATATCTATGACTTGTTTTAGATCACACGTTTCAAAAGACTCTGTTTTTCTTTTACAAACTCCTGGCCAAGTCAAACAACTTCACTTTCGACAACAATAACAACATCATACCCAGTGAAATCCTACAAATAGGGTCTGGGGAGGATAGAGTGTATGCAGACCATACCGCTACACCTCGTGGAGGTAGATAGGTTGTTTCCAATACACCCTCGACTCAAGTGAGACAAATCCAAGTAAAAGAAGAAGAGAACGTACGGCAAAGAAAGCATAGAAATTAATATAACAACAAGCTAATGTGGTAAAGTAAACAACATATGATGATAGATATCAAAATCAAGAACCACAAGAATACGACTAGTACTACGACAGGCTCCAACAACAACATACCTGTCCTATCACATGCCAATGAAAAAGAACCTAACCCGAGGATCAAGCATACCAGAATGCTCCAATTGAAGTAGTTGATCCAACACAATAATGACCTTCAGTAGTGCTTCTTCCCCGCTCTGTACAATAATAATAGAGGGCAAGCTAGCAAGGCAAATTTACTTGAAGCAATAACTCTTAAGGCGGGGAGTGAATGCACAATTGAGGGATGGGGAACGAAGACTAAAAGAAAAAGTAAGGTGCGAAGGGCACTCTGTAAACCGCTTTCTAGTTGAAGATGGGGGTGTGGGAAGACGGAAGAAAAAGCATAATTATTAACCTCTTGTAGCATTCTTCTTGTATTAGTTAGAAATAAGGCTAGAAAAAAGAATTCCTTAAGGTTAAGATAAAGATTAATGGATAGAAAGATTCACGGGTCGAAGCGAAAGGAGCTCAGCTCAGAGGCCTGTGTGCCTTGTTTTCAAGATCCAGTGGATAGCTTTCATATTCCCTAGGGGTTCAAAAACAAAATATATGAGCTTTCTAAGTGAATACCTATCACTGGGATTCACCCTCATATGAAAAAAAAAAATACTGGGTATTCTCAATCAATAACCAACCAAAAACAAGAATTAGATATAATTTTTTTTTCATTTCTCGAAAACTTTAGACCATCACAACGAACTGAGTTAAGGCCTTCTAACTAAGAATTTGGTAACCTGATTCTCGTTAAATTTCCAAATCTGCACTTGATCGTTAAAACCTTCTAACTAAGAATTTGGTAACCTGAGTCTCTTTAAATCTGCACTCTATCCTTAACTTGAAGATGATTTATTTGCACGAAGTTTTTCTATCCCGACGTGAAGACTCACATATGATCCTTGCTATCAGCACCCTCAAGATACAACTTCATCAGCATTTCAAATCTATTACCGTCAACATATCGCACCAATATGTTTAAAGCACGAGTGTTATTCAACACTTGGAGATCGTTCTCGGAAAGAAAGTTGTAGTTTGATTGCTTTATTGGAAAAGAAAGCCGACCTTGATCAACATCCGTCCTTGTTAAAGAACAAAAGCTTCCCCATTTAAAGTGGCATTCACCACTTCCGGAGGGACTTCTTAGGCCACCAATTCTTCCACATTCTCCTCTTCTCCATTATAAGGTACTTGATTGGTTGGATTTGGTTGTTGTTGCTGATTTATAACATCAACTAGTGAAACTTCTTATTGTTGATTAAGAGAAACTAATGCAGTTGCAACAATTTCATCGCTCCCTTCCCATTCAAGGGGAATGGTGGTCATGATATCCGTGGTGAGAGGTGAGGAGGAGGGTAGAGTTGTAGTAGAGCAAGAGATAGCAAGAGATTTAAACAGGACATTACTTATACAGTCTATGCATGGTAAAACAGAGGGAACAAAGTTTGATATCCAAAAGATTTTTGTTTCTTTACTAATGCGGGATATGTTTTGATTAATAATGGTTTTAAAAATTGAGGTATCAAATATTTTTTATTTAAAACGATTGTCAAGATTGACATATCAAATATTTTTCATTTATAAATATTTTGGACTCCCTCAATTTTTTTTAATTGTTTGACTAATCAAGGAATTTTAAAAAGTTAAAAAAAAAATTTAGAATTTGGTAGTCTTAAATGAAAAAAAAATATATCAAATGATCTTTAATTTTATATTCAATATATCATATTTAATGTTAAAATTCAATAGTAAAATTTTAAAAATATATATATTAAAGAAAAAATAAGACAAACGAATTGAAACATACAAAATATTTGTTAAGGATTCTGACATTTGGGAATGATTTATAGATTACCTTTCAACACTACCATCAGCCCTGTGTTTTATTTTGTACACCCACCTACAACCAATAGGTTTCTTACCAGGAAGAAGAGGGACAAGATCCCAAGTTTCATTGTTATGCAAAGCCTGAAATTCATGTGTCATAGCTGTCTGTCAATCAGGACTTACAACAACCTCCTTATAAGATGTTGGCTCATTAACAAGAGATACATTCAATGCAAGAAGCTGACTATTGGGATCTAAATCATCAGGAGTTATGTGGTGTTGTGATGCGAAAGATGCATAAAAGGAAGATGGAGAATGATCAGGTTGACCAGACTACACTTGTCTTGTTGGTGCATGTGGTAGTTTATAAACATAGTCTTGTAGATATGCAGGAACCTTATGATCCCTTAGAGATCTTCTAGGTCCCAGAGAATGGGGAGACACAGTTGTGGTAGTGGTAGAGGTCACTTGAGGTGCACATGGTGAGGAAGGTACTGGTTGTGGTGATGTACCCTTTACTTTTTAAAATTCCTTGATTAGTCAAACAATTAAAAAAAATTGAGGGAGTCCAAAAAATTTATAAATGAAAAAGATTTGATATGTCAATATTGAAAATCATTGTAAATTAAAAATATTTGATACCCCAATTTTGAAAACTGTTATAAATCAAAACATATCATTCATGAGTAAAGAAGCAAAAATTTTTTAGATATCAAACTTTGTTCCTTTTCTTTTACCATGCATAGACTGTATAAGTAATGTCCTGTTTAAATCTCTTACTATCCTACAACTTTACACTCCTCCTCCTCACTCTCACCACCAATATCATGACCACCAATCCCCTTGAATGGGAAGGAAAAGATGAAAACATTGTTGCAACTGCATTACTTTCTCTTAATCAACAACAAGAAGTTTCGCTAGTTGATGTTATAAATCAGCAACAACAACCAAATCCACTCAATCAAGAACCTCATAATGAAGAAGAGGAGAATGTGGAAGGATTGGAGGCCCAAGAAGTCCCTCCAAAAGTGGTGAATGCCACTTTAAATTGGGAAGCTTTTGTTCTTATTATTGAGAAGGATTTAACAAGTACGGATGTTAATCAAGGTCCGCTCTCTTTACCAATAAAGCAATCAAACTACAACTTTCTTTTCGAGAACTCTCTAAGAGTTGAATAACACTCGTGCTTTATACATATTGGTGCGATGTGTTGACAGTAATAGATTTGAAATGCTGGTGAAGTTATATCTTGAGGGTGCTGATAGCAAGGATGATACGCGAGTCTTCACGTCGGGATGGAAAAACTCTGTGCAAATAAATCAGCTTCAAGTTAAGGATCGAGTGCAGATTTGAAAATTTGAAGAGAATCAAGTTACCAAATTCTTAGTTAGAAGGCTTTAACAATTGAGTGTAGATTTGAAAATTTAATGAGAATCAGGTTACCAAATTCTTAGTTAGAGGCTTTAACTCAGTTTGTTGTGATGGTCTAAAGTTTTCGAGAAATGAAAAAAAATATATATCTCTAATTATTTTGGTTGTTTTGGTTTGTTATTGATTGAGAATACCCAGTATTTTTCTTTTTTCACACGAGGATGAATCCCAGTGATAGGTATTTATTTAGAAAGCCCATATATTTTGTTTCAACTGGTAACATATATATTTAAATGAGTTCTTAGATAGAAACAATATTTACAAATAAAAAGGAAGTATTAATCTTCCCCAGAGCTAAACCTGACTCGATGAGCCCTAAAACATCTAGAATTGACTCAAGTAGACATTTGTACACCAAAAGCAGAATAACAATATACATGTAAGTTTAACCTCCTGTAGGTTGAAATTGACCTTAAATACCCCTTGCGCCCCCAGAAGTAGGGACGGCAATCTGGTGGGGCGGGTCAAAATAAAAAATACTGATTTGTGCGGGGTTATGGTTTAAATTTGTTACAAAACACAAGTTAGAGTTGGTGTTATACCTTTTTCCCTCACGAATATGACAATTTATTAGTTATGGATTTTTAGTTTTATCATCAACAAAAGACCAACTATACAAAACTTGACTGAAACATAAAGAAGAACATCCATTAAATAAAAAAGAATGATGAACATTCAGGGAAACAATACAAGTTAAAAAAACAAAAGAAACGAAAGAGCTCATATATAGTTTGAAAGAAACACAAAAAACCAGGTATAAAAAAATCAAAATAAAAAATCGAGCTAATTAAACAACTACAAATAAAAAATCGAGCCAATTAACCCACTAAAAATAAAAGATAGAGCAATTCAATTCTCAATTTTGTAAAAGGATTACCTTTTTGTGTTGTTGTTCCCAGTTCCTAAATTTGCAATGCTGTACTATATCGTATGAAATTTAATTTGATGAAATTATAGTTAAAAAATAAAAAATAACGGTACTTTTTGTTTTGTTGTTCCAATTGTCAATACTTTTGTGTGGACTAGCTTTCATTTTTTGATTGGTATGATGGCGGAAGGATTGGTTAATTTTGTTTTCGGTTACTTAAATCCTCAAAATCTCAAATTTAAGAAAAATCTAATACTAATTGCTATCATTAAACCTTACCTTATTTATCTCTTTCCTTATTATTATCTTGAAAGTTGTCTATTTTCCTTATATTTTGCTTCACTTTTCTTACTCTAAAATTCTAATACATATAATGAATTTAAATTAAATTCAATAGCTACGAGCATTAGTGTTCTCTTTCTTTTTTTTTTTTACAATTCTTATTGTGCAGCAGTTAATAGTCAATAGTTTCCCATTTTATATTCCATCCCATTAAAACTAATTATTTCCCTTAACCGTAACATAAATATAATTGATGGTACCATAAATATATAAATGAATTCATAATTATGTATATACCCATGGTTGTTTTTCTAAAATTGTGTTTGGACGTATATTTTTGACATATTATTAAGAGATAAGAATTCAGTATCCCGAACTATATGAGTAATAAAATAAATTTAAATTAAATTCAATAGTTATGAGCATTAATGCTCTCTTTCCTTTTTTTTTTTTCAATTCTTATTGTGCAGCAGTTAATAGTCAATAGTTTCCAATTTTATATTTCATCCCCATTAAAACTAATTATTTCCCTTAACTGTAGCATAAATATAATTGATGGTACCATAAACATATAAATGAATTCATAATTATGTATATACCCATGGTTGTTTTTCTAAAATTGTGTTTGGACGTATATTTTTGACATATTATTAAGAGATAAGAATTCAGTATCCCGAACTATATGAGTAATAAAATAAATTTAAATTAAATTCAATAGTTATGAGCATTAATGCTCTCTTTCCTTTTTTTTTTTTTTTCAATTCTTATTGTGCAGCAGTTAATAGTCAATAGTTTCCAATTTTATATTTCATCCCCATTAAAACTAATTATTTCCCTTAACTGTAGCATAAATATAATTGATGGTACCATAAACATATAAATGAATTCATAATTATGTATTTACCCATGGTTGTTTTTCTAAAATTGTGTTTGAATGTATATTTTTGATATATTATTAAGAGATAAGAATTCAGTATCCCGAACTATAGGCAAATAGCTCAAGACATACTTTAACTTGACAAGTATCATGACTATACACCTATTCCTTTTATTGCGTGTGAGAGAGTGGAAATGAGGTAAATGTGCATCTTTCTTTTTGATCCTCAAATCTATGTATCATTTTTGTTGAATGTTTTTTGCTTTTTACTGAATAGGTTCTCTTTCATTTTGAACCGAGGGAACCTGTTTACATTTGGTCCAAACTGTGAGCACTTGGCAACGGCTAGGGGCGGATCTATGTAGAAGGTTTGGGGTGTCACGGAACCCACACTTCTTGGTTGAAACTCTGTACATTTATGTGTATATATATCAGTTAATATATAAATATTACATTTGACACCCACAATATCAAAGGAATTGGTGGTGCAAGTGATCGAAATGGCTTGATTTTACTCCAGCAGCGCGGGTTTAACCCCCGCTCTACACCGTATGTTTATTTTTTTAGAATGATTGTTAGCACTGTACTTGTTTTCTTTTAAAAAAACATATTGTGACTATGAAGAATAGAACCCTTCACCTCTTCTTATAAAGCAATTGTCAATACCAACTGAGCAAGCCTTCATGTAATACAAACAATTGTTAATAAATATAATTATAGTTTAATCTTTGAATATTGACTTCACTATCCTAAAATATCGTACGGAGTATACATTATTGTTCAAAAAAAGGTGACATCCGGAGCTTCCAAATCGTAAATCTGCCTTTGTTGGTAGTTGGTAATTTCTGCATCTTTTTGATGCCTTTTCTAATACTACATTTTATTACTTCATCCGAAAAAAAAAACACCAAAATAAGTCAATCCAAATAGACTTTTAGACTCGTTCAATTCCAATACTCCACTTATATATCAAGATATACAAGCATAATGCAAGTAGAATATACATAAATTAAAGTAGTGGTATGCAAATATCGAATCGACCAATAAATCGAACTGATAAAAATGTTATTGGTTTATTGTTATTGGGTTAACCGTTTTATAAATTTTTTATTGGGTTATTAGATAAACCGGTAACCAATAAGAATATTTCAAATTACACTTTATCCCTACTTTTATATAATAAACCTATTCAATTTTTCAAAAACCTATTTAAATTTGAAGATTTTTGTAAAATAAAACACTCATTTTTCTTTTTATCAATTAGTTATCCCCCATTGACATTTACGTAGCATTGTGGGCGATGAAATTTTATTAAATTTAAATCCGTACGAAATTCAGATTATTTTAAATTCAAAATATATTAGTCCTTAATAAATAATATGGATTAATATAATTGAATTAATTATTTAAGTCCGAACATGTATGGATTTAAATAAAGTTCAATCTTTATTGGGCTACAAATTATGAGTCCACTTTGCTAAGCCCAAGATATTGTAATATTCTAGAGGCCTAAATAAGTGTCACGTTTCAAATGATGTAGCATGCCAAGTTAAGGGAAGGAGCCAATAAGATCATGTCACAGTCAAAATGATACAACAAACACAATGAAATCAAAACCCATAAAATGCGCCATATCACTTGAATTTGATTGGTCAAAGGAAGTCGATCTTCATCATGACTCTTCTCTTTTCACAACTATAAATATGAGTCTCATAATTCAGAAAAAGGATCCCCCAGAACTCTAACAAGAAGCAAGAGAAAACTCATGGATCAAACGCCGCAATTTCTCTAAAAAGCTCAAGCATTCAAATCAAGTTTATCAAGATTCAAGATCAAGACCGCAACATTCAAGAACAAGCTAAGAACCCTTGAATTCAAGCACATGTCAAGATCAAATCCCTTAAGTCCGTCAAATCAAGTTCAAATTCAAGATCAAGCTTTAAGCCCTTGAATTTATATTTGAAAAGGCAAATCGGAGGATTCATAATAGAGATTGTAACACTCACATTTTGAAATCAATAAATTGATTGTTGGAATATTTTCTTGTCTCGATTTATTTATTTTTCCTACTCAAAATTTTACTGTCCAACAAATTCTGGCACGCCCAGTGGGATAATCTTTACCTTTCATCTCAACTTTTCATACTTTAAAGTTTAAAAATATCAAAATGACTTCCAAGAAGGTCAACTCTCAATCAACTGCTTCCAAAGCTACTGATTCAAAGTTCTCTGTTGAAGTAGAAAACATCCTTGGTGTTACTTCCCTTGCCAACCAGAAAATTTCTGAGTATATGGCCTGGATGACCATATTTAAAACACATGTCCCTCCCCTCATTACAGAAGACCTTATGTAACCTACCAAAGAACCGACAAGGAGGGCATGATAAGGTCTACTGAGCCCTACTTTCCTGAGACTGGGCACCCTGTGCCCCGAAGTTGTCGCCACCCTATTGACGCCTGTCACCCGACTACTTCGGGTAAGGAGTACTAGCTGTGGATAAGGAACCAAAACTACTCCACTTCTTCTTTGGACACTTACCACCATCCCGACCACTTTGTTTTAACCACTACCTTGATCAGCGAACCTGAACCTCTTACCCTGCATTCATCGATCGCATCTTTCTTCTTCTTTTCTTCCTCTACCTATTTCATATGAAAAACGAACCTAGAAATATCCATGTCCTTGATTAATAATGCAGTCTTGATTTCAAGGATCAAATCCCGAGATAATCCTGAAGAAAACTTTCTCATCCTGGCCCTGTATTAGACACCAATTCTGGAGCATACCTAGACAACTGGTGGAATTCAAGGCATACTCCTTAACTGACATCTTCCCCTATTTTAGATTAATAAACTCCTCAGTCTTCGCTTCCCTTAACTTCTGAGGAGAGAAGCGGTCCAGAAAAGCATTAGAGAAAGTATCCTACAAGGATGATTCCTCAACGTCTCCCCTTGCCTTATCCCATTCCTTGTACCATTGGTACGCCACATATTTGAGCTGATAAGTTGGAAAATCCACCCCTTCCATATTCTTAGCATGCATAATCCCAAAAATTATTTCCATTTCATCCAGGAACCCTGAGGATCCTTCTCTACCTTAACACCAGTAAAGGTTGGAGGACTCATCTTCATGAACTGGCCAATCCCTGTGGCCTTAGATGATGCAATACTCGATGCACCACGCTCAGCCTGAGAAGCTACCAACTGAGCAATCATATGGATCGATTAATGAAACTCTGCATTCATCACATTATCCTAAGGAGGACTAAAAGGAACTGGTGAAACTCTAAAAATATCAGGGACTAGACCCCCAGACTGAGTATGGATCCCTTGAGTAGACCATGTCCCATCATCCCCAATTGGGATAGAGGAGTTTTCATGAACTTCAATCATCGAGGCATGATCTGAAAAGTAAATAAATAGAATTAGAGAACATTTTAGGGCTCAAACCCCAAGCTTAAAAATAGAACACAAAGAAAGAGAAATATTTCAAAATCCCTTATAGCCTCTCTCTTATGAATGTGGCGCGCTACACACCCTTAAAATAGACTCTACTTGACATGAATTTGTGGACTCTCAATTTACCATAAACCTAAAGCTCTGATACCAACTTGACATGACCCAAACTAGAGCCTTGTTGTAATAAGGATCCCAAGTCCAACTAGGACCGAGGACCATTCCAGTTACCCAATCTAACCTCCAAATACGCATACCTTAAGTCGGATAAATTTCAAACATATAAACAGATAGAGATTATTACAATTCCATGCCCTAGGATAGATCTATAATCGGGACCAACCTAATAAAGTCCATCCATCTAATACCAACCAACAACTATAACCAAACCAATATAAAAACCAAGTTCCTGTCCATAATATAACATAAAAGGATAGAACAATCATAAATCTAGTCCAATGATATCATTCCTAATACCAATGCCAATGCTAAGGATGACATCAATACCGACACCGCCCATTCCAACATAGTAGCCACACAAAGACTGTAACAAAAAAAAAAATCCGGTTGGGACATACCCCCAACTATAGCCAAAACTAATATCCATAAAATAATCAAAGTATGTAAAGACATCTATGATATGAAATAGATACTTTAGGAATATGGAATCCAATAGCTAATCCCAAATCCGATCACTAAACAGGAGGAGTAAAATGACTGGTTCCTGCATCGCATGAGGATACAGCTGCCCGAAGATGGGTTAGCGAGTGAATGCTAGCATGAACTCAGGATAAGGAAAAAATAATGCCATCCAGTAAAACTAAGTAAACCAACCATATGCACACAACCATACATACATACATACATACATACATACACACACACACACACATATATATATATATATATACAATCATTCCAAAAAAGGTGTAATACCTGGAAATTTTTTTGTTGAAATTTTGTGCGTAAACGTGTTGGGTTCTATCTTCTAAAATGAATTATAAGTTTTTCATGTGGAATGCCTTAGATTATGACCCACCATTGTGTAGAGTTTAGACTAATCTTTCCAATGATATGTGGATCATCCAAAACGGACACCCGAGCGACGAGTTATGAACATTCCGATCTAATCGTGAATAGTAATGAACAATAAAACGTGCAAGAAAAAGTACTGAGGCCTGGCGTATTTTTGCTCCAACTTTAAACGATCATAAATCCTTGTACATAATGATATGAGTGATCTACTATATATCAACGGAAAGCTTTGCGAGTCCTCTTTCTAATGAAATTGGTTTAATTCAATTTGGATATCGGAGTAAAACGTTATGGTTGATCTACTTCAGACTATCAAAACAGTCCACCAAAAGATAGATTCGAGACTTATTTAATTTTTAGGGGCATTTTGGTGATTCTCCCCCACCCAAAATCCGTTCAAACCCTATATTAAAGCCCATTAAAAGCATTATATGTTATATTTCATCAAATTTCCTAAAAAAGAAAACCCTAAGCTCCTACATCCAACTTCAAGAACCTCCAAAGTTCACCATTAATTCTGCAAATTTATTCAAGATTCCAAGTTCCTAGTTCAAGAACTCCAAGAACCATTATTCAAAGGCACGATTAACATCTCAAAAATGAGTATCGATCTAAAGTTCATCATTCAAGGTATGCGGAGTTTTTCAACAAGAACTCTCTTTCATTCTTGTGCCCAAAAGTAATTTTTTCTACAAAGGCATGATTTTTATTTGATTTTTATAAATTTGAAGCATGAACCTATATCTTATGATGATTATTATGAAATCTTGCTGTTTATGATTTTGAAAGATGAATTTATATATGTGGAGATATAAAACATGAATCTTGAATGATATTTATCATGATTTTGATATTTGGGTCGTGAATCCCCATTGAAAATTGTGTTTTTTGAGAAAGTGTGTGTTATAAGCACGTTGATGTTGAATATTTGAGATATTTTAAATGATTTGACCTTTTGGTCTTAATGGAGTTATTTTGAACTAGAGTGTGAAGGAAATCCACAACGTGGTTGATTTTGATAGATAGGAAGTATGATGGCTCCCGATTTATATTTATATATTATTGGAATTGTTTTGTTGTGGATTTTCTTTGAAATGATCTGAGCTAAGTTTGGGAGAAATATTTAGCACCGAGTGGGAGGTATAAAGTGACCTTACTTCCCTAGAACTATGTGCCCTCGTAGGAGTGAGCCTGAGGATGATTTATATGGTGATCACTAGTTTGTGTGGATTTGATATCGATAGTCCTACTCCAATGGCAAGGATAAGACGACTCTCCTCAACGTGGGTTGTACTTTGGACTCCATGTAGCTCAGATGGTTTATGTCGGTTATAGGATCTCCCAGTGTGTGTGTGTTTCCTTGTGTCTATGGTGAACGGTGAAGTGATTTAAAAGTGGAATTGTGAAAGTTATTCTTTCAAAAGATTTAAATGATATTTACATTATGAGAATTGATATTCTTGATTAACTAAAAGTGATTGACAAATTATATGATGACTCACATGTGTTATTATACTTATTTCATCCTCTCTTG
>NC_061116.1:6240583-6268746 GCF_002878395.1 Capsicum annuum
TGTGTGTTTCCTTGTGTCTATGGTGAACGGTGAAGTGATTTAAAAGTGGAATTGTGAAAGTTATTCTTTCAAAAGATTTAAATGATATTTACATTATGAGAATTGATATTCTTGATTAACTAAAAGTGATTGACAAATTATATGATGACTCACATGTGTTATTATACTTATTTCATCCTCTCATGATTATGATGATTTTCTTCGGGCTATGTGAGTCTTTTATATATCCTGCCTATTTCTTATAAATATTTATGATGATGATGTTTATAAAACTGCATACACCCCCATATACTCGGTTCCTTTCCATGGTACTGGCCCACATCTTCGGATGTGGGCTGCATTTTCTCGAAATGTAGGTTCAGGTGCTTAGTTCCAGGTTCGACAATGATTCTTTGGGCACGCTATTCTACATCCTCTGTCGTGGTGAGTCCTCATGTTCCGAGGACGTGATGTCTGATGTTGATTTCACGAAATTATTTACATTTGATAATTGAGTATGAGTCAGTTGGGGCATGTCTCAATGACTCGCTAGTTTTATTAATTTTCTTAGAGGCTTGTCAAACTAGTATAGATGTTGGGAGTTGACTAATAAGTCGTATTTTGTTATCTTTCTAAAATTCTTTTATTCTTGGATGATGATTACTCTGCTGATATTTGAGGGTTATTTATGGAAACCCCATTGATTCATGTTGAACTGAATGAAAATGGCTCAAAGGATTATCTTGGGGCTACTCGTAGCTTCAAGCACCGTATGACGCTCCGAAACCCATTTTTGGGGCGTTATATTTAAAGTCTAAATGGTATGGTCCTTTCTGATTAAGCCATATAAGAGTTTAAAATTTGTGCAAGGACTTGAGAAGAGTCCGTTAGTACTCCAAGGTGTATTGATTCTAGTGTGAACTTTGATTCTGATGAAATCGTGCTTTTCAACTGCAGTATTAAGTGTATTTATTCCTTTTTAAAATTTATGTTGCAGACATCATGCTTCAGGGGGAATGATGTGTAGCAGAATGTTGGAACTGTATTTCCACTCGAGTAGTAGTATAAGTTAAAGTGATGGTGTCATGACCTATTGGTAGTGATATTGGACCAAGAAGTTGGGATGTAAAGTCGCAAGGTTAGAAATCAGAGTGAGGGTGACTTTTGTGTAGATAAATATGTTTAGTTATACTTTTGTGTAGATAAATATATTTAGTTGAATAACTGATGTTTGAGAATGATTTACCATTTTATAGTGATAGACTAATGTGGTAGCTAGTAGCATGTGTGGATTGTGTGGTAGTCTTTGGGGGAAGTGTTTGACTCAGATTTTTTTTATACAGAGTAAGATGTGTATTCTTAGATCATTGAATATTGTGTGTCAAGTTTCTATCTCTTGTAATCTTGTTATCATTGTGTTGTTGAAATTGAAAGTCTAGTGAAGCCGTGTGGGGCTCTTTCGATTCACTAGCATAGTTGCCTTGTCATTCATCATATTTCTTATTCAAAACACAAAATCAAAGTCTAGTGAGGCTGTGTGGGGCCTATTTCGATTCACTAGCAATTTGTTGTTCATCTTGTTGTTCTTGTGTTGGTTGAAACTGGGGTTTAGTGTTGTAATAGCAAGAAAAGTGGTAAGGGTGATTTATTAAATATATGTATGGCTAAATCTTTTTGCATGAGATTGAGTTGGTAATGAAGTGATACGTCCCTTTGTGATGGTTTAGTAGAAGGTAAGGTAGAGAAGGAGTTATTAGTTAAGGTGAATTATTGTTTACTTGAAGTATGAAAAGAGTTATTGACGGTGTTTTTCATGCAAGAAAATTATAGGTTATTAATAAAGGTGCTTGGTGGATGAGTGGTGTTAATTTAGATGTTCCTGAGGTTGCAAGAGGGACTTTAGTTGGGACTTATAGAGCTATGAACTAAGTTTAGCTATATGAAAGGGGTAGATAGTAATGATGTGTAGAAGGAGGATGTGTGAATGCATTTTAAATAAGGTAGATCATAGGATTATGATTCATCCTTACTGTTATGAAGTTTTGGTGGACTAATGGTTCATCATAGCTAGAACTAGACACTAAGTTGGAATAGTAGATGGTGATCAAGGTGGATATAATGATTGTTGTGGTGGGTGTTACTTGTGTGAAAGTGATCTAGTAGGCTTGAACAAGGCATATACAAGAGCTTAAGTTTATTTGATTCGTAATCAAGTCTGATGTTTTAAGTATAATGTAGAAGTATGCCCAAGGTGCTATGGGGCTGCATTATTTTCAAGGATGATTACATGTTGTGTTGTTAGTAGTATTGAGTTTCTAGGCGGAGAAAGACTAGTTAGATGATATGTGATGTTCTTGATAGGCAAGTTATAGAGTTATGATTAATGATGTTGAGCCTTTTTTTTTGCATAATCTTGATTCTCATGGTTTAGAAATATAAGTTTACAGGCATGATGCTGATAGACTATGACAGAAGTGGTATGGTCCATCAAAGGTTTAGAGATATCCATGTTTAGTGTTAGAAGAATCTAAGTTGGTGAATGTTTAAGCTGTTGTATGATGACTTTTGGAGCTATAGAAACCTAAGGGTTGAATCTTAGAATGAGGTATTAGCATTGGTTGTTATACATGAAGATACCGTCTTACAAGGTAAGTTTAGTTTAATGTGTATTGTTATATCCCCGACTCTAGAGTAAAATGATTTTAGTTTATACCAGAGTGTATATAATGGTTCACAAACTTAGAGTAATGGCTTAAATCCAAGGGAAGATGATAGAATGAGTAACCAGGTCAAGTTTTCAGATGCTAATAGATGTGACAGTAAGTTGTGGAATTGGCCGTGAGAAAGAACGATGCTCAATATATTCTTATTTCCAAAGTTTACTTCAGTTATTCCAATACATACTCATGCTTTACATTTCATCTTCATAATCATAGTCCGTGTTCATGCATATGATAAGGAATCATATACTCTCCTAGTTCCTAGTATGATGAGTTCCCAGTTTGGTCAACAGTCAGAATCACTTTTCGTATGTTATAAATTCCAAAAATTCAGGTCATGCAGTTCATGACTCTTGTGCACATGTGATACTCTTAACGATCAGTGAAAATTCAGATTTATATCAGGGATGTCCTTATATTAGATCTCTGTAATGAGTCCATGTTGTGAGTGCTCTATTCCTCATGCCTCAATAGGGTATCAAGTTATGATTAGTACTCCCCTCATGTTCCGGGTTCCGATATTCCAAATTTTTAGTGACCTTTTCCCTTAGGTCGGGATAGTGATGATGAACAATTGTCTAGATGGGAAAGAGTAAACATTTCTTGTTGATGAAAGATGGTTGTGTGCTTATTTGATTTAAGGTAGTAATTATGGAGTAAGATTGAGGCCAAGTCTTTGATACATTTCAAGGGAGGCCAAGTCTTTGATACATTTCAAGGTTAGTTGAAGTTTTATGTGTTATATTTGGGAAAAATTATCGTGTGCTTGTTTTATGAAAGTCCATAAGTTGAAAGAATTTTGAGGTGAAGTTTCGTGTATGGCTTGGTTAGTTGAGAATATTTTATGTGTATCATTTGAGTAGTGATGGGAAGTTGTTATGGATGGAAGTATTAGAGAATTTGAGAAAGATTCTTTATGAGTGTTTGTTTAGAAGTGCATATGTGGGTATGAAGATAGGCTTGAATGTCATGTTTGTATATATATGAATGGATGCTTTGAGTGTTTGTGAATGTCTAATGCGAAGTTGAAGGTGGTTGCTGAGTGGCAATAAGAATTATGCATGAGATGAAGAATTGTGAAATGCAGGGTGTACTAAATTCATGATTCAAACTAGTACTACATTATTATGTGGTGCATCTTGTGATTTTTAGTTAGGCTTGAAGATGGTGAGGGGATTTAGTTCAGTTTAGACATTAGTAGATGGAAATATCAACGGCCATGTAAGAAAAATGAGTGGAATCAATGAGCATAGTTTTTAAGGGGAAAGTATAGTTGAGAGAGTATTTTAGAAGTGTGGCTAACCTTGAAAGTAAGAAGTTATATTGCCTAAGGCCTGGTGTAATTTGTACCCAAATCCGTTGCTCCCTAATGATACTGGAGCTTTTTTTAGAAAGAGTGTTGAGAGACAATCTATTTCATCCATGTAAATTGTGAATCCAGTTCAGTCCAAGCATCATGTTTCAGATTCAGCTATTTAGTCATGACTCAGTTCATAAAAGTTCAGCACATAATCCCAAATTTTCCCAAGTATTTTAGCTTAGACAGTGTAATACCCTGATCCGATCTAATTCCAGTTGTATCATGATTCATACTTGCATAATTTATCACTCCTCAATTCAATATGTATGATTAGATCATGAACACTCCAAGGAAATCCTAAACTCTCAGCATGAATCAGCTCCTTAAAGCAAGTAAAGTAAAGTCAGCTCAGAATTTAGTTTCATAATAGAAGTTTAAATGTTTCATCTTGGCTATATCCCTTCTTAGAAGACATATCATGTCCACGTTATTCCATACCTTTAAGACTTCAACATTCCTACTCATCATTTGGGGATGAATGATCCTAAAGGGGAGATAATGTAACACCCCGCATTTCGGGCTAGAACAAAAACCGTCGTTTCTATGCGTAGATGATCCAAAATCCATAAATCCTATGCAAATTTGGCATGTTAATCAATTATGTAGTGTGAGAACCTATTTGAGCATGAATTGAGATCATAGAGGTCCCCAAACTCAAGGACGAGTTGAAAGCTTACCTATCATTTGAGTTGTAGTGAGCGTTGCAACTTGGGTCAAATTCAATCGATCACAACTCTTTGTATATAATGAATTGGAGGGCCTACTATATATCAAATGAAATTTCTTTGAGTCCTCTTTCCAACACCACTGGTTTAGCTTTAATCCGGTATCAGAGTAGAAAGTTATGCTCATTTTACTTCGAAGTGTCTGTTACCCAAAATGTGTCGATGAGGCTGATGACTTATTAGCTGTATGACGGCCTGTCAGACCTGGTCGTTAGCCTAAGGTAGTGAATAGTGAAAACCAGCCCAAAGGTGACGACCTGGGTGATGAATTATCACCTGAGTGACGGCTTGTAAACCCTGGTCGTCAACTGATGCAATTATGCAATTTTTTTGGGTTCCTTAGGGGTATTTTGGTCTTTCCCTCACTCCAAAATCCTGTCTGACGAATTAAATCACCCCTTAAACGTTATTAATCAATCATTATCAGTTTTACAATATCAAAAACTTCCTCTTCACTCTCAAAATAAGATCAAATTAGGGTTTTCTCCAAGAACAAGAAATTCAAGAAAATCAAGCCATAAGTTCAATATCTCCAAGAAACAAATCAAAATCCGGGTTTCATCTATCAAGTTCTAGGTTCCATCTTTCAGATCTTATAATTTAAGGTACATGGGGTTTATCCTAATGAGTGTAGCTGTATGAACCAGAGATACCATAAGAGTAGGGGATTCTCGAGTACCCTTCGCTCTCCACGATACATATGTACAGTGTAGTTAGAGGATTTTTGTGTACCTCATAGTATCATATATGGTCTCTTTGACCAACCCTCATGTCGACAAACATGAGTTTTTAGTATCCGTCCATTGGACTCACACCTTCACGATTAGTTATCCTACCTACCATTTTTTCCCAATTAAAATCATTACCATCCAACCAAGCCATTATGCCATTATGTTTAACCATTTTTGCCCAATTAAAACAATTATCATCCAACCAAACCATTATGCCATTATTTTTAACCAAGGCTATGAGTAGTGGTATCGTTATACCGACTATAGCTTACAAGTAATGTCCTTAGTCAACCTTTGTATGTAAATAGATTCCCATGTACCCATAGATTACATTATCAAGTTAAATCGGGAAAATCCCGTGTACTGCACAAGCGTTCCATTATTATGTTTGCTTGGGGAATCCCATTTACCCCATAAGTTGTTGATTAACATGTTTACTTGGGGGATTCCCTTGTACCCCACAAGAAAGTTTAATTAACCATAGCCATGACCACCAAACCTTACTATTTAACCATTCCAAACCATTTAAACCATTTAGGGTCCCATTACCAAACCATACCATGCAATAGTTCCATAAAAAATCCAATAATATAGTAAAAGCATTATCATAGGCATTTATCAAGCATGTTGGGGCATAGTGTTTCCAAAACCAAATACAATTACCAATTAAACATTCCCATGAAACCAATTGTACAAACCACCATTAAAACATGTAATTACATAATTAAAACATGGAAAAATCATAACCAAGCATTTAATACCAAAACTCTATTATATATTTAAAAACCCCAAAACCATACAGTAATCATGCCATACAAATATTGTATAAGAAATGCCTTTAGTTGGAACTAACAATAAGGGAGGAGTATATGCCTTAGATTACCAAGATGATGGAGAGGAGTCAACCGTACAATCCCCAAATTGATCCTTTAGATGAAACCCTAAACTTATTTTATCCAAGAGCCTTAGAGAGAACTAGAGAGAGTTTCTAAGTATTTTAGATTATAATAATAAGGTAAATAATGTACCAAAAGAGTTATAAGTCATGGGGCCTTAAGTGGTTAAGTGGAAAAATATCCACATTACCTCCAACTTAAACTGCTTAATATTCCCATAAGATGGTATGACTACCCCATACTAATTGTACCCTTCAATACGAGTGGTACCCACCAATCATACCTTAGGCCTTTCCCTTGGACCCAACACTGTCCACCATGTGAATTACCCAAACTAAGTCACACCCAAACCATACGATCATTACCCCTAAACTTTATCCCTGGCAGATTAGAATCAAAGAAAGTTTAAACACTATCTACCATACGAGTCGATGGTATGACTCACACCCTAACTTAAAACTCATGGTGAGCCACTCATACTCAGATCTAAGTTAAGTTACTAAGTCTCAGATTAAGTTAAGGAAAACCCAAATCATATGACCCATTACCAACCATACAACTCATACCCACTAAGTCGTACCTATTCCAGAAGCCAATCCAACCCACCAACCAATACTGGTTAGCATTTAACCAAGAGCATACCAATCCTACTCCATCATAAAACCGGTACCCATAAGTCGTATAATGCCAAGAATCTAAAAATCTAGGAAATTTTCTACGGGTCCAAACTCAGGGTGTTTCAGTTATGCTTTATGTTCATAAATAGATAGTTTTGAAAAATAACATTAGAGGGGGATATAGTGTTTTGATCCTTAAGTGTTGACTGTCTGCCTTGAATAGCTTAGATTCTCCTAGTTAAGCATCGATTTGTTTTTGTTGTGTTTTGTTACCTGGGGACATACAAAGGTCCTAAGTTGAGGGTTTTGGTATGCTATAGAAATATAGCACTTTCGATGATTAAAATAAGAAAAAGATGCAAGTTTTTGAGGTAAGTTTGTTTGATATGATGCTTTTTGGGTATGTTTTACAAGAAATTATGTTTTGGATGCTAAGTTTGTGAAAAAGAGAAAAAAGGTGTTTTTGGCTACTTTTGAAGCAATTATGGATGTTCAAAATACTTTCTAGCTTGATTATGATCAAAGCATGTTCGAGAATTGAAGAAGAGCTGAGACCCATGATTCCACATATTCCCTTAGGATTTGACCCAAACCTTAGTTAGGTTACTATATGTTGACAATGATTGTATCATTATTTGAGATAAAATGTTGTTTGGACGTCATTAACTCTGCCTTAGGAAAAGGAATCACCTCTTTTCTCCTTTGAAACAACTAAGTATTACATGATATTCTAAGTAATGATAGCTTAGGGTCATATAAACCCCACTAATGACCCTTAATATTCCCAAAATGACGTAGTTGTGATGTTAAAAAAATGGAAAAAGATTGATATGCCCCTTAAAATTTTATAACTAGAAACTATGGGAAGGGACGTATGAGACCTTCCCACGATCGTTGGACCAACCTATGATCATGGGTTGCACTCATTTTTTGGAGTTGGTTGATAGATCTCTAAACATGACCAGGCGAGCCTTGGTATAATCATGGGATCTACCTACGGTCATACCTTGCTTTGCATGTTTGCTGGTTATATCAAGGGTATTTGTGGGACTTATGATCGTGCTAGCGGATCATGGTTTGAAAGCATGATTTTGGTTCTCTCTCATGGAATGAGGGTATACTTTGTCAACTTTTAGAAGTTTGGGTTGTCTCGATTATTTGATTCCATTGCACGGTCATACAATGTAACTACAACCATTATTTGGTTCATGGTGTCTCACTCTAGAGCAGTGTTTTACATAAAAGAGCATAACTTTTTATTCTGATGTCATATTGTGAAAAACTAGATGATTTGGAAAGATAATTCAAATATCTATTATTTCATGGTTATGGAACTCAAATATGCACCTGATTTTGGATATTACACCAATTTGAAGCTGATTACCTCTTTAGGAATCAATTGATAAGGAAGGTTTTGGCTTGGTTAAGGGATATGGGGTTCTTGTGAACTTGGTACACGGCTAAATCCCCTCTCATATAGATAAATCTTTATGATTTACCCTACATCTACTTGAAGCATTGTTCTAGCTCAGGCTTACATTTTCTGAGGCATTACAATAGGGTCATTCATTTCCGAATGGAAATTGGCTAAGCTGGAAGGTTAGGGGAAACAGAATTCCAATATTTTATTTACTATTTCTCCTAATATTATTGTAACCCTTTTACACTATCTGTACCTAAAATTCCTATACCAAGTATCTATGATCTAAATGCTGACACAGTACTAGGTCGGTAACTAACTGAATCAGACTCATGGGCACATGCTATGGCATGGGAATAACTGATTGACATGAAATATAAGGAATTAATTAATTAAGGAAAAACTATTACCTCAAGATGGGACTAAGTTTAAAAGGGAAAAAATTGGGGTACTTGGTCTAATGTCTTCTTCTATTTCCTATGTAGATCCCTCAACTAACTAAGTTTGCGAAAGAACCTTTACCAATGCAACCTATTTATTCCTTAACCTATGAACCTGACGTTCAAGGATTTCAATGGGGACCTCTTCATAAGAGAGTCTATGTTTCACGCCCAGACTTTCTAAAGGTATAACTGATGTAAGATCACTAATGCAGTTCTTTAGCAAGGAAACATAAAAGGCTAGATGCACAACTGCTAAGTCTGCCAGAAAATCTAGACTATAGGCTACATTTCCAAAATAAACTATAATATCATAACGACCAAATAACGGGGACTAATATTTCCTTGCTTCTCGAACCTTTTCACCCTCTTCATAGGTGAAACATTCAAGTAGATAAAATCATCAATGACAACTCAAGTTCCCAACTCCTTACATTTGTATAGGACTTAAGGAGACTTTGAGCTATTCTCTACCACTCTCTCACCAACTAAACTTTCTCTATAGCCTCATGGACTGAGTCTGGTCTTATTAATGCAGCTTCACCAACTTTAAACCAACTGATAGAAGATCTGCACCTTCTTTTATAAAGTATCTCAAATGGGTCCATCTCAATAATAGAGTAATAGCTATTATCGTGTGCAAACTCGATCAAAGGTAGATGATCATCTCGACTACCCTTGAAATTAATCAGGCATGCTCTCAATATTTCATCTAAGATTTGAATGGTCCTCCTTTCTTGGCTATCTATCTACAGGTGAAAAGCTATATTGAGATAAACTTGGATACCAAGACCCTTCTAGAATGCCTTCCAAAATTGAGAGGTAAATTTGTACCTCTATCTTAAGTGATACTCAAGAGGTGATAGGTCATGCTTTCATGGAACTTTCAATGCTTAAAATAAGGAAATTATGCTGGAGCATAGGTATTCTTGTTAGATATGACATATTTTATGTTGATTTTCCAAGAAATATATTTTGGAGGAAAAAATGACAAATAAGGATGAAGAGTTTATTAACTGGTGACCCATGACACATGGGTTGAACTTATGCTTCATGAGTTGGGGACGTGGCTTGAGTTCTAAAGCTGATTGCCAAGCTTGATTTCTATGAAGGCAACCTATGATCCACATGAATTGGAGTCATGAACCATGTTCTATAAGTTGAAGACCAACACTGATTCCCATGATTGATTCCACAACTCGTGGGTCTGATCCACGACTCAACCCACGAGTCGTAGATGTTTTCGAACTAGTTTTCCTACACAATTTAGGATAGGATTTATTTTGTATCTATAAATACTTCCTTGATGTTTTTTTATTAGGTTACACACTTTATACATTATTTATATTGTTTTAAGTTATGATATACATTATTGATCTTGGGATTACTAACATTGGTTTTTAGGGTTTATAATCAATTTGAGATTTTAGTTTTTCATCTTATTCTTGTAAGTTCAACATTGCGCTTTCATCTATGAAATCTTCATGTGCTCTTATGATTATGAGTAGCTAAACCCCATAAATAAGGTTTTGGGAACCATGATGAATTAGCAAAGCAAGTTAAGTAAAAAGTCATTCTAGACTGTCGTTCTTATATGTATTGGTATTAGTCATTCTAGACTGTCGTTCTTATATGTAGTGGTATTTCCTTCGGTTTGATTGCTTTCTTGATGGTGGCCAATGTTAGAAACTTATTTGAATTCTAGATTTTCTCGAGAGAGAGGTAGAGACTGGAAAAATGAAATAACAACAGTAATTTAAAGCTATAAATCTTCATCTAATTAACTTGAGCTGTAATTGGGAAAGTTTATCTAATATCACAAAATAAGAAAGTGGTGCAATGCTCAAAGTCTAAGAAGACATTAGTGAAATTCATCTAAACCAAGGTCAGGAGATGGTTGAGTGATACATATCTTGTTAGATTTTGCATACAAGGCATTAGGATAGTCTGATAAGTACGAAAAATCTATAGAGTTATGAAGTAGTGGGGAATACAATCTTAGTGCTTATCTCATATAAATCACAATCCAATTAACCAGTAATTGTTACTATTACTCTTACTATTAGAAAACCCTATTTTTATTTACATAGTTCCAAATTACATCAACAAACTCTTGACAAACTTTTAGCCTATTTCTCATGGGATCGATCCCAACCTAGTTGGATTCTATATTTGATTCATAAACTACTTTATAATTTCTCAGTGGTGTAATTTGGACGACATCAAATTTTGGCACCGTCGTTAGGGAATATAGTTACGAATTTGTAGATTGAGTCTGTTGAAGTTTTTGGTTGTGTTTGTTGATTTCTTCTTTTCTACTATTTATAGGGCATACACCAGCGTATTACTAGTACTTGGAGTCAAGGAAATCCCCTAATTCCATTTGATATTGAGCTTGAAAGAACTATGAGATAGAATCATTAAAGATCCCTGCTCGAAGGGGTTCATACTTCATAGTAACCCAACAACATTGAATCGACCACTTTAGAAAGATACTTAGAAGACTATAATGTAGGTTAATTTTCTCTTAATGTTTGAGTAAACTTCTAGGCAATCATCTACCCATAGATCATATAGGGAAGAAAGGAATAGAAAGAGGAAGAAAGAGCGTCAAGCTGTACTTGACAGGGACCAAATTAGAAGAAACAGAGGTCAACTACCCATCCAGCAATACTTGATAATGTATGATTATCCAGATAAAGATTTCAAGTATGTTAAAACAGTTGAAATAGGTGCAATCATTCCTCCAAATTTGCCTCAAGGCACTAAATTTGATATTACGGGCACGATGATCCAGTTTCTAAACTTGAAGTGGGTGTTTTCTACTATGCCTACTAATGATGTAAAAAATATACCTTTTGAATATTATGATGATTTGTAGTTTGTACAATCTGTATGTAGTGAGTAAATGCTATACGACTGAGGTTGTTACCATTCTCTCTAATAGAAGAGGGGACTTTATGGTTAGGAAAACTGCCTCATGGATCTATTACCACTTGGAATATGTTGAGGATACAGTTCTTTGACCAAATTTTCTCACCATATATAATGCTGTAATTAAAGGATGAGATCTATAATTTAGGCAACTATATTTAGAGGCATTATATGAGACATAGTTGAGGTTCAAGAAGAAGTTGTAGAATGTTCCAAACCATGGAATCATGGAGAGAAACTTTCTTGAGATATTCTATAGAGCCTTGAATACTAATACTAAGGTTGTGGTTAATACTATTAAAGGAGGAACATTTATGACTCTTCATTGGGAACATGCTTCATAAATCTTAGACCAGATCACAAAAACAAATCGAAGGTGGTATACTCGAGAGATGGATAGATCATTTGGTACTTATGTTATTGGTACTTGCGGTGAGTAAAGAGCATCAGATAAGTCAGTGGCTTAAGAATAGAATAATTATGAACTGAGATTGACTTACTTATGAAGAAATTTGCAATGATTGGAGCAGAAAAAGTAAATATAGTGGGTTTACGAGGTAAGACTTCTATACATAAATAGTCAAATTCTGATAAAGAAGCTATGTTTATAGATAGAGAGATGACGAATTTTTGAGCCATGGGCCATGGGTCTAATCAAGAAAATTAAAAGCTTGAGGCAAAAGAATCAAGGTAAGAAGTCTTGTAGAGATAGGTATAGGGATAAAAGTAGGGAGAATAATGGTAATTGGCGAAAGTACTATTTTAGCAGTGTCTGCTTAAGGGGTCAAGCTTAACCATTTGCCTACTGCTAAAGCGGGCACTTCTTCACTTTTGCTGGTGTCGCTTTAGTAGAAGGGGACTATTTTAGTGGGCCTAGACACGTATGCCAGGACATTCTAGCAATCATTTGACCATTTAAGATGACAAAGTTGTGTTAGTATATATAGCTTATTTTTATGTTTTTCCTTCAATTTTAGACTTTTGAGCTTTGGGTTTGTGCGATTCTTGAGGATTTATTCACCATTTGAGCTTGGATAAGCTCCAAAATCCTCTTTTCTTTATTTTACATCAATTATATCATCAAAAATACCTTTAAATCATGATCTCAAAATGGAATTTTGAGGATTTTACCAGTAAAGCTTAAAATAGTTTTTTTCTTTGATTTGGACCTCATCTTTAATCCATTTTTGCATGGGATTTTTCCTATAAACTCCTATAACCTTGGAAAGTGTGTTTTTAAAATAAAATTCTAGTTTTACTCCTTTTATTTTCAAACTCATCTTTTGAGCCCATTTTGGACCCGACTCGAATATGGGTAATATGAGTATCATCAGCCTTATTTTAATGCATAAATGCTACATTTGAATGTTGTAGTTGATTTTGAGGCTGTTCATAAGGGAAAGAGTATGTTAAAGAATATTAGATTGGGATTTTATTGTTTAGAGGTAGGTTATGACTTCTTTCAGATTGAGCTGTGTAGTTAATATATAAGTAAAGCATACTATGGGTTGGAAAAATAACTGTGAGGTTTATATTTTGATATTATTATTATTATCATGTGATTGTGTGGGGAATTATATTTTATTGTTGACTTGTGATATCTGATACTATGTGTTGCCCGTGTGGGGGCTTTATTTGACATTTTTGGCCTTATGTGTGCATTTAAATGCCTTCATTATAGATATTATACACATGTGAGGAATTATTTTGCTAGTATAGGCCTTATTTGATCGTTGGTTGCCTTATCATGATAGAATTACCATAGTTAAGGATTGATATATTATTAATGGTGCCTTACATGCATAGTTATTTCGATGGTGCCTAATTAAAGTTGGTAATCATGAATTGTGGATATACTGAGTTGATTTTCTTAGCTCATTTATTTATACGTGTTAGATGGATTGGAGATCATCATATTGCATTGATTGTGATCATTACATCCTCATTCCATACATATATATTCATGAGATACTACTACCATTGGAAAACACTGATTTTGAAAGAAAATGAACCGATGAACCACTTTTATGAAAACTCCCTCTCTATGAACACGATTCGAATATGTGAGTTGAGATTGAGATATGAGATATAGTTATGAATCACCCATGGATCCTATGTGGGAGCTGCGAGCTTGGTGGGTGTATACAGAAAGTCATGTGATGACTTTCACCATTCATCCTATCCATATTGCATTACGTTGCATTTGTTTATGGATTCGTCATGGTTTCTTTTGCTTCCTTAACTTGTGCATAGTTTCAATGTATTTTCATGTATATTTGTGTCATTTTCATTTCTCTCTTTCTCTCTCTCTCTCTCTCTCTCTCTCTCTCTCTCTATATATATATAGATATGTGTTTATATATATATATATATATATATATATTAGAACTGTTAGTGGATACAACGTGATCTACCATTTGGGACTTTTCTACTTACAGGTAATGTGCTCATAGTGTCATTTTACTTGCCTTATTTTTTGCTTTGCTCAGTCAGCCTATGATACCTACTGAGTACAAGTGAACTGTACTCACCTATACTGTGCTCCTTAGATGCAGATATTAGCATGAGTACCTCATGTAGCGTTTGATTTTATACGAATATTTCAAACTTTGAGGTGTTGATTCACTCTAGAGTTTGGGGCTGATTTGGACCTCGTCTACCTCTACTTGTCTTTATTTTGATTTTAAGAGGTAGATGTGTGTTTTTTGTTTTTGGATATTGTCACGACCCAAGACTAGAAAATAACAAAATACTGTGCGGAAGTTATTCAATAAATGTTCACGTAATAAATTCAATATCAAAAAAGTCTGAAACACGTCACTAGAGACATAACTAACTATCTGACTGTATGAAATCCTCTAAACATCATAAGTTAGTTGGACAGGTCCCCAACTAACTTTGACTACTAAAATAAGCATGAACTAAAATACTCAAAAACATGATAAATAGTATAATTAGTCCTCGGCTAATAAGGACTCACCAATGCTGCAACTGAGTGGCACACGAACTGTCTGAGTACGATCGAAAAACTGAGCGTCCGAACGTATGTTATAAGACAACATAACACAGAAGAGAGTATGCGGTCAGTAATTTAAATGTACTAGTATGTAAGATGAAGACTACCTGATATGTATATATACTGAGCATAAATGCATGAACATGAATATCGAATGCAAGACCAAATATAAACATGTACTGGAATGATCTGAATAACTGATATATGGCCACTTAGCAATGTAAACCTAAACTGATATAATTTGAATACTGAACTAAAATTATGGGAGCTATCATATAACTATCATGCCTCACTCTGAGTTAATTGGGGTCCAACATGTAACTCTAGCTTAAAGGGTGTCAGTACCTTGCCATGGTTACCAACACTGGCTGTGTGGATCCACTAACATGATGTCCTGAAGGACTAGGGTGTCAGTGCTCTACTGGTAGGTGACTCCTAAGAGATTGTCAGTCCTCAACTGGCCGGTGACCTCTCATAATCTATGTTGGCTACATAGTTCTGGAACTTAGGGACTTCTACTAAAGATCTCAGTCCTCTATAGGCGGGTGAACCTTCATCCCTAGGTTTGCTTGGTAATAAGTCCTACTCCCAACTGAACTGACATTGATACTGATGAAAGGCTTAACATGATTGATAATGATATATGCTTAATGATCGTATTCTAAATTTAATGATACAAGTATGAACTGAATGACTTGTAACTTGATATCTGTTACATATACGAATATCTAAGTATTGGGTGTTCATAACCCACCAGCACTATCTAATACAGACTGATCTTGACAAATATTGAACAGTCCATGGTATTGGAAAATCATGAATAACACCCAAATCAATAACTAATCTAATGTAGACATTTGTATTATCAAACATATGGAAACACAATTATCCCGAGAAATATATTTTCATGGATGAATTTGAGAGTTTAACTAAATAAATTATGAAATTCATACTTCTCATGGAACCCTATACAAAAAGGGAGATAAAATTTAAAATTTTTTGGAGAACTTTAGGACTCAATGGGTGAAAGAAGCCTATTGATGAATATCCCACATACCTGAAGTGAAAGCCTTGGGTGAAATTCTTGAACTTGATCTTTGTTCTTGAAAACCCTAGTTTACTCTAGAGGAAGAAGAAAATCACTCCTTCTGCTTTTATTTGGGTGAAATCATGATAATTGAAGGAATTAAGTGATTTTATGTCTTTTATACCCCCTTTAGGAAGCCTAAACGACGTGGTTTAGGCTTTAAAAGGAGTTGGAAAAGACTTAAGAGCCCCTGGAAAATCACACAAGAGTCTACGTTCCCTGTCATTACGACTCATCCTACGAATCGCAGTCTGAGTCGTAGGATATAACTTTGAGTCTAGGGACTTCATTGTCTTGACTAAGACTCACCACTCTATGACTCATTGGGACTAGCTATGAGTTGTTAGGTGGAGTCGCAGTCTGAGGCTGGGAGTCTTGATCACTTATTAGTCAGGCTACGATTCCACTATACGACTCATAATGTCAGATTATGAGTTGTATGGTGGACTTGTAACCACTAGAGTGGGTCTTGGTAAACCATTATTGTGACTAGGACTCAAGTGTTATAGCTCTTCACGTGTGGTTACTACTCATTTCCTGAGTCATAGTCATGACATCGGATTAAGGCAAGACTTGAAGCGTTGGAAAACTAACTACGTGGCCTATCTTTTAAGAGGTTTAGAGTGAGAAAAATTTAGGGTATTACAATATCTGCCCCTTTATATCATTTGTCCTCGAATGAAACTAACTGAGCCGGGACACTAAGATGACCGAGATCATGCACGGAACATTTAGAAGCTGAATCATGACTAAATATCTAAAATAAAAAATGTGATACATAGACTGAACTGAACTCATGAATGCATGCTAAGATAGAAAATGAGAGAATTGATCTAAGGAACCATTAACTCAAGCTGAATCAAAATTTGTAGAGAAGATATAGGGATACTTGGCTTACATTTCATCTCCAAGTAGCTCCTTCAACGGACTAATTTCTCCATAAGGGAACTTCTTTAATCCTTAACCCACGAATCTAACAGTCAAGAATCTCAACTGGGATTTCTTCATATGAAAGGCTATATTTCAAGCCCACGCTCTCTAAAGGAACGATTGAAGCTGGATCAGAAATGTATTTTCTTTAGGATAAAAATATGAAACACTAGGTGCACTAATGCTAATTCTACAGGAAACTCTAACTCATAGGTTACCTTCTCAAAATGGCTCAAAATCTCATATGGGCCAACATAGCGGGGACTGAGCTTCCCCTTCCTACCAAACCTCTTCATCCCTTTTATGGGAAAAATTTTCAAATACAAAAAGTCACCAAAATCAAATTCAAACTCTCTTCTCCTCATATATACATAGTATTTCTGATGACTTTGGGCTATCTTCAGCCTTTAATGAATCAATTGAACTTTTTCCATCTCATCAAATAATGAATCTAGACCTATCAAAGTAGCTTCACCAACTTCAAACCAGCCAATAGGAGATCTACACCTCCTACCATAGAGATCCTCAAATGGAGTCATTTGGATATTGGAGTGATAGTTGTTATTGTATGCAAACTCAATTAATGGCAAGTTATCATCCCAATTAGCCTTGATATCAATAACATAATCCCTCAACATGTCTTCTAAGGTCTGAATGGTCCTCTCTACCTAACCATTTATCTGTGGGTGAAAAAATGTTCTGAGATAATCTTGGGTACCAAGACCCTTCTGAAAAGCCTTTTAAAAATGAGAGGTAAACTAGGTACCTCAATCTGAAATGATGGTCAAAGGAACCCCATGTAATATCACCAATCCTCTGAAATAGATTCTGGCATAATTCTCGACTGAATATGAAGTATGGAATGGCAAGAAATAGGCTGACTTGGTTATTCTATCCACAATGAACCAAATCAAATCATGCTGACACCGCGTACGAGGTAACTATGTAACAAAATCCATATTCACCACTTTCCACTTCCAAGAGGGGATGCTGAACTCTTGAAATGTACCACTAGGTCTCTGATGTTCAACTTTAACCTGCTAAAAATTTGGACACTTAGCCATGAATTTGGCAATATCCTTTTTCACACCATTCCAACAATAGGCTTTGTGTAAATCCTGGTACATCTCAATGGATCCTGGATGAATAGAATATCGTGAATCATGCACTTCTGCTAACATTCGCTGTCCTAAACTGTCCATATTCAAAACGCATAACCTAACATAACAACGAAACATACCATCTCTATGGGAGAAAATCTTAAATTTCTGATCTTGAACTGTTTCTTTCAACTTAATCGGAATAGGATCTCTGTCTTGTTTTTTCTTTACCTCAGAAACCAAGGAAGATTTTAAACTATTCTGAACCCAAATACTACCTTCAGCTGAATTAACTAATCGAACAACCAATCTAGCCAGCTGATAAACCTCGTGAATTAACTCCTTCTTATCATCCTCAACATGGGCAGCACTTCCCATAGACAACCTGCTAAGGGTATTGGCCACAATATTGGCCTTACCCAGGTGATACAACATACTCATATAATAGTTTTTCAACAATTCAAGCCATCTTCTATAATGAAGAGTTAGGTATTTCTGCATGAATACATACTTTAAGCTCTTATGATATCTAAACACATCCATATGGACACCATAGAGGTAATGCCTCTAATTTTTAAGGCAAAGACAACTGCTGCCAACTCGAGATCATGAGTCAGGTAATTCTTCTCATAAGGTTTGAGATATCTAGAGGAATAGTCTATGACTTTACTTCAATGCATCAACATATACCCAAGACCAACCCTGGAAGAATCACAATATAAACCCATCTAAAACTTTGGGTAAAGTCAATACCGGAGCAAAAGTGAGTCGAGTCTTTAACTCTTGAAAACTCTTCTTGCAGGAATCTGACCACTAAAACTTGACTTTCTTCTGAGTCAGTATGGACATGAGAGAGTTAACAGAGGAGAATCCTTCAACAAACCATCTATAGTACCCGTCCAAACCCATAAAACACCAAATGTATGATGGAGAGATGGGTCTAGGCTAGTTTCTCACTGCTTCTGTCTTTTATGGATCGACTTGAATGCCTTCATATGAAATAATATGATCAAGGAAAGCTATTTATTTCAACTAGAATTTGCATTTATTGAACTTGGTGAATAGCTGATGATTCTTAAGGGTCCGTAAAATAATTCTCATATGGTCGGCATGCTCACCTTCACTATGAGAATAGACAAAATTGTCATCTATGAAGACTATGATGAACATGTCCAAGTACTACTTGATCACTCTGTTAATCAAGTCCATAAAAGCTGCTGGAACATTCGTTACCCAAAAGACATAAATACAAATTCAAAGTGACCATACCGAGTTCTAAAGGCTGTTTTCAGAATGTCACATTCTCTGACTCTAAGATGGATAATAGCCAGATTTGAGGTCTATCTTAGAGAAATAATTCACTCCCTGAAATTGGTTAAACAAGTCAACAATCTTTGGGAGAGAAACCAATAAGTTATGTACCTAGTACAGTCATTTGGACGGGTAAGGGGCTTTCACCCTTTACCTATTGAGTCTCAGAGTATCGCATTACTAGCCCTTATCTTGGTTCCAGTTAACTATCACCTTTTGAGTCTTAAGGTATTATATGAAGGCTAATAATCATTCACATATAACATTGTGCTGGAATGGATCGACTATTAACCACCCAAATTACAGTTGTATTTATCTTTTCCTAGTTATTACCCCTTTGTTAGAGCAACTAGTAATATCTAGGAGGGATATTAATGTTTGTAACCACTAAGATAACTATTATAATAAAGATAAAACAATGCATGCCATGGGTATTGGTTCCTGTCAACAATTGTACTTCACCTACTTTGTCAATTTGCTAGGGTCTCCACAAACTCAGCTATAGGTTTTAGCCTCTCATACTTGTGAAGAAATCAATAACATTCATATTGGAAAGAAAATATGAAATCGTAATGATAAGATGAAAGAAAACCCATAACTGTAAGCTGAATAATCAAGCAAAGTCAATGCAATGAAATTGAAAGATCAAAGATGGATCTTGAAATCAAAATATATTTATAAGTATTCAAAGTGTTAAACCTCTACTAAAAAGTACATAAGAGGTATTTATAGTACAAAAGAAAACCCTAAAAATTAAGCCCAAATGAAATAGGAGAAAATAGGGTCAATGGCTACCCGTTTCCTGCACCTACAGTTTGATCCTAGCCTCAGGTTGTACCTGAGGTCTGCTCTAGGCATAGGTACCAGCTGCAGGTATCAGATCTAAATTTTCCTGCAAGTTAGCTCTCAGGATTTTGGACATCTATTTCCCTCTTTGTGTACCCATGGTCCATAGGTCCTACCTGTGGTTTGTAGGTCAACTTAGTAGGTGCCGGGAGTTAGTTTTTCAGCTTTTCTTTGATTCACAAACATGCTTTGATCACGATCAAGTCAAAAAACATCTCAATCATCCATAATCGCTCCAAAAGTATCCAAAATCACTTTTTTTTTACTATTTTCACAAACTTATCATCCAAATCATAGTTTTCTATGAAACACACCCTAAACAGATCATATCTAACAAAAAGGCCTTAGGAACTTGCATATTTTCCTCACTTTAAGCATCGAAAGAGCTATATTTCTATAGCATATCAACAACCTCAACCTAGAACATGATGCAACCCAGACCAAAGACTTGTCGTAATAGGCATACCAAGTCCACCTAGTATCAGGGACCACCCCCTTAACCCCAACCCCCCCACCCCACCCAACCACCTTATACAGTCTTAGATGAGCTGAATTTTCAAGCATATAAAAAAATTGCGCAATGCTCTCATGAAGACTTTAGGGTAGGGTCACAACCATGACCGACCCAACCAAGTTAGTCCATACCAATCCAACCATCCATACTATACCAAACCAAAGAGATTATCAAAACATAATATGAAAGTCAAATCCAAAATATAATATGATGGAATAGTATAAAATTTTGTCCGATAATCCCATCCTCCTAGCTTATTCCAATGCCGAGGTTGACACCAATATTGATCCTGCCCATTCCAACCCCCAGAAGTACCAAAAAGCCTTTATCGAAAAGAATACAAATATCCGGTTAGGACATGCCCCAACCATGGCCAAAACCAATATCCAAAAAAAAATAAAAGTCTAAGAATGTCCAACATAAAATGATGCCTTTTGAAAGGATTGAAGCCGACCACTTTAATCCAATAAGTTATCCTCGAATCAAGTACTATGAAGGAGGAGTCGAATGTCTGGTTCCTACATAGCGTTGGTATATAACCACCAATAGATGGGTTAGTGGGTGAACACTAGCATGAATCTCGGGATAAGGATAAAGTAATCCCATTTATCAAAACCAAGTGAAAACCATCTAATGCAAACAACCATACATATATATAAGTGTTGAGATAAGGGATTGGGTTTAGCATGCCATTTAAAACCTTAACCTAAGTCGTGCAGGTTAGTCGTCCTACCATCTACGGGCCATATGGGTTCAACTCTCCCTAATGAAAGGGTCCCGGTGCGTGTAGCCGCACGACCAGGAAATAACCCTGGGATGACTAGTAAATCCCTCCAGTATAAATATGACACTCGCACGTGGTCATCGAAGACCCCTCATATTGGCAAATATGAGTTTTTAATTTTGATTCCTCTTGGATCGCCACCTTCCACGGCTTAGCTTACACTTTTCGCCATTAATGCCCAATTAAAACCAAGTCCAAACAATCCAATTATCCATTTATTAACCAAGGCTATTTGATAAACTAGTGGTATCGTCATACCACCATACTTGCAAGCATTATCCTCAGCCAAACCATTTAGATTAGGGGGATTCTCGATGCCTTTTCCGTTTACCATACTAACCTCTTGGGAGACTACCATGTTCTCCGCAACCATTACCAATTAGCTTTCAACCTTTGTAAACCATTTCTAGTTTCATGCATAAGTTGAAAACAAGCAAGAGTCCCCTTTTAAAATAGTCAATGCAATAAATATATCTTTATAAGCATTTAATCAAACACCTTAGGGGCATAGTATAACCAAAACCAAATTCCATTACCATTAAACCATTACTGTGTAATTACATTATCCCAAACCACCATTAATGCATAGAAAGCATAATTAAAACCATAAGAAATCATAACCAAGTCTTTAACATCAAAACCCCCAAATCAATGATTGAAAATTAAAACCATGCAAAAGTAAAAACCATGAAACCAACTATATGACCATGCCTTTAATTGAAATTAAAAGTAAGGAAGAGAATCATGCCTTAAAGTAAGAAGGCTGATGGAAATAATTCACCAAGACAAGCCCTAAAGTAATCCTTAGTTAAAACCCTAGCTTTTTTCCCCAAAAGCTCTTAAAAGAATTATGATATGTTTTGGAAGAGATTCTAAGTATTTAAGAATAAAATAATAGGGTAAATAACCTCCTAAGTATATTAGAAGTCATGGGCCCTTATTAGGGTAAGTAGGGAAATGTCAAAAATACCCCCTCTAAAAATCCCATAAAAACCCGACACAGGGTTATGACTGACCTCTTTGAGTCGTAACCTAGATTACGGTTGATACCCACCCAATCCTAAACTATGGATCAGACACTGTTTAGTATATGGCTCATCCAACCATTTCGTAACCTCAGCATATGATCTGTACCCATGATCCGTATCCCTGACAGAATGTAACACATGGAGGATCAAACATTGACTACCTTACGAGTCACCTATACGACTCGCACCTATGCCTTATGACCCATACCATCAAGCCGTATCTATTCCATTTTCCAAGAACATCCCATTAACTAACACTGGTCAGCTTATGACAAGTCTTCACCACTCGTACCCCAGCTTACTGCTCGTACCATGAGTCATAATGGGTCCAAAGAATAAAATTCATGGAAATTTTCTAAGGGTCCAAACCTGGGATCCTTCAGAATGTTTGCATGTCCTCGGGCAAAAAAAAGACAACAAAACAAAAATGACACTTAATTAGGAAAATCTAAGATACTCAAGGCAGTCTGTCATCATATTAAGTTCAAATCACAATATCCCCCCATATATCTCTTTTTCAAAGCCAACTGTGTATGAATATAAAGTACAACAATATGACATAATGGAATCAAGGTATGACAATTACATTAGCAATTGATAACCACTCATAAGTATAAATTACACTACCCAAAACAGATAAATAGATAGAAACATGGCTCAAGTGGCCTCACAATAAGGATATCCCATTCGCTCATATGAAATAACGTAGGTCAATGTATGGACGATCAAGAGACACCCACACTCAATAAAGAAATTCCAGCCAATGTATGTCAAATACCATAAGCTTGCCCTTATTTTCTTTACCTTAGCATTCAGATAGTCAAGTTAGGATCACTATAGGACTTTCGTCGTCTTGTAATGTAGGCTTAAGGCTGGTATGATAGATATGGAAATTTAAAGTGACTAAGCCTCCTTGGTACTACACTAACTTTTGTGGTCTCACTTACTAGCCAATTTTCTTCTTATTCCACCCTTATTTCTACCTTTTTATTCTTTAATGCACATTCAGGTTGGATGTGGTCTTTTATTCTTTCTTTTTTACTATTTTCATAATTTTTCTTTTTTTTGGTTACCACACCCAACCCTACTAACTTTTTCTCTTATTTTACCCTTCTTCATACTCATTTTATACTACACATCCTTATAATAGCCACCCTCAACTTAGGCTTTTTGCCTGAGTTAAGGTGCAAAATGTCCAAGAAGGACCTGGGCCAAAATAGGTTCATTGTAATACAAATGAGAAGGTAAATATGTGAAACAAGATAAATAGGCTATAAGACGTAAAATAGGGATCAAGGGATATAATGCACATATTGAAGGTCATTTAGGCAAAAAATGGACTAAAATAAAAAATGGCCTATGATCCTTTCCTAACTAACTCTCCTTCAACCTACGCATGACTAACTAGGCAAGTTATGAATTCAATACACAAAGAGAACTAGGTAGTATTTCACACACACATGGCAAAGAGTCAATATTAACGTCTACTACCTATCCAGTTCATGCAATTGTTAGCAAGTGATTATCATTTCCCTAATCCCAATTCCATAACAACATCCATAATGTTCACACACACACACACACACACACACACACACACACACATATATATATATATATATATATATATATATATATATATTCACACAGTTCTAAAATAAATTTTTTTGGAGGGGTATATAAAATCAATCAAAACATGAATACTGCCCTAAATGCTTAATAATCTCCTAATTACACAAAAACAACACAATACGTAATAAAACATAATACAACATAAAATTAACCTTGACATGTCGATTCTACAACCATACCATGGAAGACAAGAAAAGAAACGTGATAACAAAAACTCGTGGCGGCATGGTATGCCCCCCAACTAAAAAGTTCTCAATGCGCTAAAATAGAATAAAAAAGAGGAAAGTGAGAACATATCTAGGATGCACTAAGAGTTTGTGTCATGATTTTCCATAGATGGGGGTATATCAATAGGAATAGGCCATGGTGGTGGTGGTACACTATGAGAATATTCACCCGTAGCTAGCTCAGCAAGACTTTTCCTATCAACAAATCCAGTCTCTGTCAAATCATGGGTGGACCTTTTCAGGGCTTGCTCATATTGCCTATTTGGATTCTGCAGTTCCTCTACTCGACCTTTCTTGGTCCCAACTATAGAGACCGATACATCATCATTCGAAAATAAATTAAAGTGTTTGGGACCATGCAAATGTGATGGTTGAATAATTGGGGATATAACTAGAGGGATGGCTACTATATGGCTCTTAGTGGGAGAGCACACCTATGATCTAAGTAGTTCCATATCCTCCCTAATATCTTCTAACTCCGGCGACTCAACTTCTGTAAACCTATATCCCACATATCTCTCATCAATACTTGGTGTATTTGGTATACTGGCCCCTGCAACATCATTCTTATCAATAGTGTTACTATAAACATAACTCGTATATCATCTGGTTGCTGCATTTTCATACACACATCAAACACTACTTACTCATTATTCAATTTTTAAGTGATATCCCCTAAGTCCATATCAATTAATAACCTACCAGTGGATAGGAAGGGTCTACCCAATATAATGGGGGCTTGACAATTCACCTCATAATCAAGAACCATGAAACAAGTTAGGAACATAAAGGATACAATCGTCACTTCAACGTCACACAAAACACCCAATGGTTTATTAATAGATTAGTTATCCATCAGTAGCTTTATGGATGTAGGTTTAAGTTCCCCCATCCTCAAAAGCTTGTACAAAACCAGTGGTGTCACATTTAATCCTGATCCCAAGTCACATAAAGCCTGCTTGACATTTAAAGGCCCAATAGAATACAGAATGGTGACTGCTTTGGGATCCTTCTTTTTTTCTACTAATGGTAAGAAAAGGGTCGTAACACAAGGATGCACTTGATCATTGGGCTCTACAACCCAATCCTCACCACTACCATACTCAGAGTCATTGTTACCCTATGTCGAATTCTCAGACTCTACCTCAGGTGTCTCATTACTTTCAGTGTTATCAATCTTCAACTTCTTAATAGTAGGTATATGGGGATCATCAGTAGTGTCACCATAATTAGTGGTGATAGATAGATAATGACTTATAGCTGGTGGACTCTAAACTTTTTCACTCAAAAGAGTAATAGGTTGCTTTTGTTTGATCCTAGAAGGTATTTGCCCGAACTGGTGCTCCAAATGCTTGATAGTAGTGGTATGAGACTCCACCTTCTATGTTAATCCTGAAATATTAGCCTTAATCTCCTTAAGACTGTTCTCCTAATTTTCTTGATCCTTCACCAGTTTAGTCAATATTTCTTCCATTCTTGATTCTGTATCTTGTCTACCAGGCAGAATATACCTGTCTCTCTTTTACTTGTAACCATCTCTCCATCTCTAGTCACCGTCTCTATCCCTTTTATGGTCTCTATAGCTATCATAATAGTTCCAACCTTGGTTCCCTTGACCTTGGGCTCAGAAACCCTCCAACTGACGATCTAAATACCTAGCCTCCTCTTTTAATGCAGACTCATAAGCTTTGGAAGCTGCACCCAGTGCTCCTACTGTATGAAATTTTTTGGAATTCATGATTGCAAATTTCTTTGCCAACCCACCATTAACATTCTTTAGCAGCACAATCTCTTGTGCTACAGAATCATCAGCCACTCCCTGGTCACCAATAGCTCCAATAATGTAAGTACCAGAACCTCTCTCATTCTCTCAAGTTTGCCACCCTCAATTAGCTAGAAAGATCTGGTCTAGAACATTAGAAGCTACCTCCCAGTGTAGTATCATAAATTCTCCTCCAGAGATAGTATCTACCATAGCTATAGAACTGATGGTCAGGGCTCTATAAAATAACTCCATTATGTTTGTCCCTAAAATCTGATGGTTGGGCACCATACTCAACTTCTTATTGAACCTGAACTAAGCCTCATACGTGGCTTAGATTGCAACTGCCTAAAATTATAGATCTCGTCCTTGATATACAATACCCTAGATAGAGAAAAGAACCTATTCAAGAATTGTTTGCACAACTCTTTCCACATAGTGATAGATCCTCCTAGAAGTTCCCCTAACCATAAAGATGCTTATCCTATAAGTGAGAAAGAAAAAAGCCTCAGTCTTAGTACCTCCTGATCAACACCCGATATAGTATATGAAGTGCATATCCCAATAAAATTTACCAAGTGCATGCTTGCGTCATCTATTGGTAACCTTGCAAACACACCCTTCAAGTATAAGAGTTGAATTATAGCACTAGAGATATTGAACTTGACATTAGGAGATAAATAGGCGAAATAATGGCTCTTATATCAGTCTGCTTATCGTATCCCAAATCTTCTTCATCATCAACATATGGCTAAATAAACAAATATGCTAGGATCACTTGTGGTCGTCCTCCGTTCTAATCTCTATTGAGTGTTGCTCGGCAGTCTGCTGACTATCTCTTAACAACATCCTGAACTCCATCTTCAGGGAGATTATCCCTAGTTGTTTTTGACATCCTACTATGTGATTATAGGATCTTCTCTAAAATCAGTTGGAGTAAGGGATGGTCTATACTCCGTGTGCTAGGCCTACACCGTCATATGCCTAACTAAGAACAAAAAAAAAAGACAAAACCCTAAAAACTTCAAAGACTTCAATCCATAAACCAACACTGTGATCCCTGACAGCGACGTCAATTTCTTGATGACGTCCAAGAAGCACCTTCTTTTAGATAATAGTACGATCGCTACCAAGATATAGTAACCCAACTAAGGTTGGGGTCGAATCCTATAGGAATATATGGTTTGCAGTTATCAACAGTTTTAGTCTATAGGTAGTATCGAAAAGTAAATAAGAGGGGATTTGTTTGTAGTAATCTTGAGCAAGTAACAATATTAACTCTAGTTGAAACCAGTTATGGATGAACACTAGGATTATGTTCCCCCTGGCATCTCAACTCCATAGGTTTATCATGCATTGTTGAAATAACCCAATACCTTGTATACAGAATCGATAAGTTATGTACCTCCTACAGTGTTCCAGGCAATTAGGGGGATTTCACCCTTTACCAATAGAGTCTCAGAGTATCGTATTACTAACCCTGACCCTGGTCCCAACCCTTACCCTGTTCCCAGTTAAGTATCACCTTTTGAGTCTCAAGTTATCAGATGAAGGATAACATTCATTTACATATATCATTATACTGCAACGGATCGACTATTAACTCCCCAAATTATTGTAGTCTTTATTTTTTCCTAGTTACTGGCCCTTTGTTAGAGCAAGTAGTAATATCTAGGTAGGATCCTAATATTTGAAACCACTAAGACAACTATTATAATAAAGATAAATCAATTCATGACATGGTATTGGCTCCTATCAACATCTCACTTCACCTACTTTGTCAATTTACCAGGGTTTCTGTCACGCCTCAAATCCTATTGGGGCGGACTGGCACCCGTAACCGAGGAGGGCCGAGAGAACCAGCTCATAACCTTATACTTCCCATGCATACCTCTATGATAACCCGAAATTCAGACATCATCATGTCGCATATAAAAGGAAATAATCACCTATATAAGCTCGAGCACACATATATATGTATATACAATACTTGGCCGTTGGAGCCATCACGTCTATTAACAAAACACCACCTTGACTGTACATTAGGTCTATAAAGCCTCTAGACAATACACAGAGTTTAACTAAGGTCGGGACACACCCCGTC
>NC_061116.1:6268846-6270874 GCF_002878395.1 Capsicum annuum
GGCCGTTGGAGCCATCACGTCTATTAACAAAACACCACCTTGACTGTACATTAGGTCTATAAAGCCTCTAGACAATACACAGAGTTTAACTAAGGTCGGGACACACCCCGCCATATAACTAACTTCTATACAATACCAAAAGTGACTGGATATGACACGAAAAGCCCCAAAGCAAACTGGAGCTCAACAAAAGCAGCTGGATATCTTGGCTCCTACTTGTGCGGTTTAAGAGCTGAGGTACCTGTCCCTGCAGCATGAAATACAGGTTCCCCGTGGGGGACGTCAGTACGAAATATATACTAAGTATGTAAAGCGGTAGATAATCACATATGATATAAGAGCTCAATAGAAATCAGAAACAAGTGAATAAATCGTAATAGGAGTGAACCACACTTATTAGAACTTGTGACAACCTGTACATTGTATTTATTCAATCACTTTACCTTCGTTCTTATCATCTTTGTAAATATTATTGTACTGTAATGTGACCATTAGGTTGCCTCCAGTACATATCAACTGGTATCAACCCATAATAGGCTTATGCCCCTGGTATACCACCCATAAACACATAAATAGGGATTGACCATGATAGGTTTATGCCCCTGGGATACCACCCGATAAGCGAGAACTTCCATCACTTAGTTTAATTAATCTTTGAGATTGTTATTTCGGTCGCCACCACATTTTTGATACTTTGAAATAATGATACATCAATAAGAGACATATAAATAGACCATCAATGCAATAACAATGAAGTAAGAACTCATTGGCACATCAATGAAGTATTGTGGAGTCATCAATGCCATAACAATAAAGTAGGAACTTATTAGTATATCAATGAAATGTTTTGGAGTCATTAATAGCACATGGATCTTGTTTGAGTAACCGGATACCTTCTGACATTCATTAGTGCAATAAATATGTAAGATTTGAAAAACAAGTAAGTATTGGAATGTCTTGACATCTTGTAGGGTGGAAAAAAGTTCATTGGTAACGTAGGACATCATACAAAACCATTATGGATCACATGTTACTGAATAACTTTGGAAACTTTCTTAATAGAACAATTGTTCACTTCATGCCAAAGATATGGTATAGAGTATGCTTTACATACCTGACTGTCAACCTTCAATACTAGTCCCAAATGAAATTCCCATATTTTCGGATTACTTATCTACAATGAACATATATAGCAATCTAGTATTAGCAACCAAACGTCACAATTCAATTATATGAATTCACCAAACTAGTGGTTAAGAGTAAGCCTTAATTACACCATAAAGGGTGTCACTTTAACCCTCTTATACTCTATTACATTCACATGCCATGAATATTTATACAACATCCTCCAATATCAAGTTTGGATTCATTTATCCTTCCAACCAATTCATTAAACCAAATTAAGCCATAGACATAAATAATCATCAATTCAATAGTATATCACCACATCAACCTTCCATAACTCAATGACCATATCCACCTTCCATAACTCAATTACCATATCTATCTTCCACAATTCAATACAACCAAACCATGCAAAATAGTCCATAACCCTATTTCCATCACCTTTCAATAACAACCAATACATATAATCCTCTATCACACATATACATATGGAAAAGAACAAAGGCAAACAACATTCATACCTTAGCATTCACCTCTTTATTATGCAATCCTGTTTGCACAAATAATAGGTGCCGTTCGAAGCTCTTGAGATGACAAACGCAGTTATTGGATTACTTTGGAATTTCTACGGTTGAATCAAAAGTAATTTAAAGGTCAAATTCGGCTAGGGTTTGTTATTCCTCAGTGATTGATGATGAAAATGAGTTTTTGAACTCATATACATGTATATATACACATATTACCATCCATAATATAATAGGAAATGAACAAAATGCCTTTAAAATTTAAATAATGTCAAATTTGTCCTTTGATGGACTGTTTTGATAAGCTAAAGTAGATCGACCATAACTCTTTGCTCTGATATCGGATTTGGGTGAAATTGGTATTGTTGGAAGGATAATT
>NC_061116.1:6270974-6276173 GCF_002878395.1 Capsicum annuum
GATGGTAATATGTGTATATATACATGTATATGAGTTCAAAAACTCATATACATGTATATATACACATATTACCATCCATAATATAATAGGAAATGAACAAAATGCCTTTAAAATTTAAATAATGTCAAATTTGTCCTTTGATGGACTGTTTTGATAAGCTAAAGTAGATCGACCATAACTCTTTGCTCTGATATCGGATTTGGGTGAAATTGGTATTGTTGGAAGGATAATTCAAAGGGATTTCATTTCATATAAAGTAGGCCACCCAGTTCCTCCTGTACAAGGAGTTATAGTCATTTGAAGTTGACCCTAAAAATCTATTTTGATTGGCTGAAGTAAAACGAGTATAACTCCTTACTCAGACGTTGCATTTGGATGAAACCAATTGCATTGGAAAGAAGACTCAAAGATCTTTATTTTCATAGGTTTCAGCTCTCCTATTTCATTATATTAAGGGAGTTATGATCGTTCGAAGTTGACCCAAAAATTTGGCCGGCCTCAGTAGTTTGTGTGCAGGAAATTTTCCTGCACATTTACTATTCGCAAATATCGTGGCCACCGTTTTATAGTTTTGAACGTGCTCGATTATATTCAAAACCTATCTGTTTTTGGAAATCTTTATATCACCGGAAATATTATTCAATAACCTTCGAATGGAACCATCAACGGGCAAATTTTGGTATAAATAAAATAATAAAAAAAATTAATTCCATATAAATAAGACCAATACACATACTTGAATACGTCAATACACGTACTTGAATATGGGGTGTTACATCCTTCTCCCCTTTAGGAAATTCTTCCTCGAATGTTAGCATAGTTATTCAACCGAAACAAGTTCAAGTCCATCATTAATATTCACATCATCATATAAATACTATGCATATATGAAAAAACTTACTTGTTAATGTTCTAACTCTGTTTCTTGAACTTCCTCTTCATCGTTGAAAAAATAAGGGTCATTAGATTTCATTGCTTCCTCAGCTTCCCATGTAATCTCTTCCCTTTGACGATTTCTGCAATGTACTTTCACAGATGCTATCTCTTTATTTCTCATCTTCTTAACTTGGCGATCTAGAATAGCAATAGGCACTTCCTCATAGGTAAGATCTTTCGCAGCATGCACATACTCAGTAGAAGTGATGTGTGATGGATCTCCGATACAATTTCAAAGCATTGACACATATAATACCGGATGTACTGATGAGAGCTCTTGGGGTAGCTCTAATTCATATACAACTTGTCCAAACCTTCGAGTGATCTTATACGGGCCTATATAACGTGGACTCAACTTCCCTTTCTTGCCAAATCTCATTACCCCTTTCATTGGTGATACCTTCAAAAATATCCAATCACCTATAGAAAACTCTAGCCCTCTATTTCTACTATCCATATATGACTTGTGTCGACTTTGGGCTATTTTCAGTCATTGCTGAATTATTTTAACCTTCTCTATGGCTTGATAAACAAGATCCGATCCGAACAAAAGAGTTTCACCCACTTCGAACCATCCTATTGGTGATCTACACTTCCTTTCATATAAAGATTCATATGGTGCCATTTTGATACTTGAATGATAGCTATTATTTTAGGCAAACTCAATAAGAGGTAAATGATAATCCCAGTTGCCCTTAAAATCAATTACACAATCTCGTAGCATATCTTCAAGTGTTTGGATGGTACGTTCTGCTTGTCTATCTATTTGAGGGTGAAAAGTTGTACTCAACTTCACTTGTGTTCCCAAACACCTCTAAAAAGACTTCCAAAAGTTTGCGGTAAATTAGGTTCCCTGATCTGATATAATAGAAATTAGCACTCCATGTAATCGGACTATCTCTTTAATGTACAGCTTCGCATACTCTTCAACTGTGTAAGTGGTCCTAACTGGTAGGAAATGTGCGGATTTGGTAAGCCTATCAACAATCACCCATATAGAATCGAACTTTTGAGATGTATGAGGCAAACCAATAACGAAATCCATGTTGATCATATCCCACTTCTAGCTTGGAAGATCAATGCATTGCATATAACCTCCAGATTTTTGGTGCTCAACTTTAACTCTTTGATAATTTGGACATTCAGCTACAAATTCTGCAATGCTCTTCTTCATGTCATTCCTCCAATACATATCTTTCAAATCTTGATACATTTTGGTTGATCCTGGATAAATGGAATACCTTGAACAATGTGCCTCTATCATAATCTTCTTTCTTATCCCGTCTACATCCGACACACACAATCGGTTTTGGCACTGAAGTACTCTTTCTCGCGTAAGTTCAAATGCCTTGGTCGCACCACTCTGAACGTTCTCCTTAAGCTGTAATAAAATAGGATCTGCATATTGCTTCTCTTTCACTTCAGCTACTAATGAAGATTCCGCAGCATTATGTACGATAAACTCTTTACCCAGAGTTTCAAGAAGGCGAACTCCCAAACTAGCTAACTGGTGAAGATCTTTAATCATCCCTTGCTTTTCTATAGGCGCTATCATATCCTTACAACTTAACGTATCAGCTACCATATTTGCTTTCCCTAGATGGTACAAGATATCAACATCGTAGTCCTTTAATAGTTCAAGCCATCTCCGCTGCCTTAAATTTAGATCCTTCTGCTTAAAAATGTATTGCAAGCTCTTATGGTCAGTAAATATATCAATATGAACCCCATATAAGTAGTGGCGCCATATCTTTAAAGCAAAAATAACTGCTTCCAGCTCAAGATCGTGTGTAGGATAATTTTTCCCATGTGGCCGCAATTATCTAGAAGCATATGCTATTACCTTACCATGCTACATCAATACACATCCTAAACCAATTCTGGAAGCATCACAATACACTGTATACCCTTCGGTGCCTTTTGGAAGTACCAACACGGGTGTAGAAATCAACTTGTTCTTTAAATCTTGAAAACTCTTCTCACAGGAATCATTCCATTGGAATTTGGATGCTTTATGGGTTAGCTTGGTTAAGGGTGCTGAAATGGAAGAAAAGCCTTCAACAAACCTTCTATAATAACTGGCCAATCTGAGAAAACTACGAATCTCTGTAGGCTTTGTGGGCCTTGGCCAGTTCTTCACAGATTCTATCTTTTGAGCATTAACCTTTATCCCTTCACTAGATACAATATGACCCAAAAATACCACCGACTTTAACCAAAACTCACATTTAGAGAAATTTACATAAAGCATACAATCATGAAGAGTCTGCAATGCCTGTCATAAGTGATTAGCATGGTCCTCTTCTGATCTAGAATAAAATAGAATATCATTTATAAAAACTATCACAAATACATCTAGGAATGGCTTAAACACCCTATTCATCAAATCCATAAATGCTGCGGGTGCATTTGTTAGCCCAAATGACATAACTAGAAACTCATAATGACCATACCGTGTTCAAAAAGCTGTCTTGGGTATATCCTTCTTTTTGACCCTCACTTGGTGGTAACCTGACCTCAAATCAATCTTATAAAAGCACTTGGCGCCCTGTAACTGATTAAATAAATCATCAATTCTTGGGAGAGGATATTTATTCTTAATAGTCACCTTATTCAATTATTGATAATCAATACACATCCTCAGCGAGCCATCCTTTTTGCATACAAATAACACTGGTGCTCCCCAGGGGGACATACTAGGCCTTATGAATCCCCTCTCTAGCAAATCTTTTAATTGCTCTTTCAATTCTCATAATTCTGCTAGTTCCATTCTATACGGAGGAATGGAGATTGGTTAGGTGCCTGGTATTACATCAATACCAAACTCTACTCCTCGTTCAGGAGGCAAACCTGGAAGATCTTCAGGAAATACATCAGAAAATTCATTTACCACCAGAACAACGTGAAGAGTTGGTGGCTCCACTTCTGTATCCCTTACTCTAACTAAATGATATATGTATCCCTTGGAAATCATTCTTCTTTCCTTAAAATAAGAAATAAATCTACCTCTTGGCTCGCCAATTTCACCTTTCCATTCAAGGACTGATTCGTTTGGAAAATAGAAATATACTTTTTTCGTGCAGCAATCAATTGTGGCATAACAAGACGCCAACCAGTCCATACCCATTATAACATCAAAATCTACCATTTCTAACTCCACGAGATCAGCCATCATATCACGACTACAAACAGTTACTATGCAATTTCGGTAAACCCTTCTAGCTATAATAGATTCCCAACCGGTGTGGACATTTCAAATGGCTTAACTAACAGTTCGGGTATTCTTTCGAACTTTCCAGCAACCAATAGAGTAACATAAGATAATGTAGAACCGGGATCAATTAAAGCATATACATCAAATAAAAAGATAGACAACGTACCCATAACCACATCTAGGGAAGCCTCTAAATTCTGTCGATCCGCTGGAGCATACGTACGATTTTGAGCCCCGCTAGAACTCGTGGCTCCTCTATCACCTCTAACACGACCCATTAGTTGTGCACCCCTTCCTGAATAAGGCATCGATAATGATGATGCAACAAATAACCCCGTAGGTCGTGCCATACCTCCTATGCCTTTTTATGGGCATTCTCTCATCATATTCCCCGACATACCACACCAAAAGCAAACATTGGTCCCCAGCCGACATGCGCCCAAATGATACCTTCCACATTTATTGCATGGCTCTCGAGGAGGTCTCGATTGGCTCATATTCTCTTGCCCTTGGTACCCCACTGTCTGCAAACTCTAACTCTTACTTCTGTGCCCAAATTGATTTCCTCTGGACCCTTGGAACTATGGTGGGGCACTAGCTGCAGAATAAGAAGATAATGGCCTAGGTGGTCTAGCAAAAAACTGTGGTCTGAACCCTCCTTGGGATGCCATGAACTGCCCTGTAGATCTGGCCCTTTTGGAATATCCTCTTTCTAATTCCTGTGTTCTTCTCCTCTGTCTCTGATTTTCCATTTTCTATGCAAAAGTTTGGATCCTCCCTATGTCTATATCTTTGTTCAAAGCAGCAATAGTACAATATCTAACCAGATATGGATCCAGCCTATCCACATATTGATGAACTCTGTCATCCATAGTAGCTACAACATTAGGAGCATATCTTGACAAGGAATTAAATCGGAGACTGTACTCCCCCATGCTTATATTCCCCTGACGAAGATTTAAAAACTGATCTGCACGGGCTTGACGAATCTCGAATGGAAGATAATGATCAAGAAATGCCTCTTTGAACTCTTTCCAAGTAGCTGGGGT
>NC_061116.1:6276273-6278071 GCF_002878395.1 Capsicum annuum
ATAGTAGCTACAACATTAGGAGCATATCTTGACAAGGAATTAAATCGGAGACTGTACTCCCCCATGCTTATATTCCCCTGACGAAGATTTAAAAACTGATCTGCACGGGCTTGACGAATCTCGAATGGAAGATAATGATCAAGAAATGCCTCTTTGAACTCTTTCCAAGTAGCTGGGGGTGCAACAATACCCCTAGATCATTTCCAGTCCTCTTACCATTATATAGTCTCTCTACCCATTACATGCATAACATCTAAGGCCCTTTGAATTTGATCAATAAAGTCCTGTGGGTCCTCGTTAAGATCTGATCCAGTAAAAGTGGGAGGATTCATCTTAAGAAAATCCTGTGTTTGAAGGCTAGCCGCCCTATCTATACCACTAGGACCCGTGGTAGGAATGACTTACCCTTGAGCTTGCCCAGCAACTATACGAGTCAAAAGTTGCACTATATTTCTAAGATCTTGATCAGCAGCATTAATAGATGGCTCTGGGGATATAGTTCTCCTCCCCCTTATTTCTTCCAGAGTGGAAAAAGTTTCTGATGCATGCTCAGTTGGAGCCTCACTTTGATTAGCTGGTATAATGGGTAACTTACTAGTCCCCTCTCCGGCAGCCACATCTACTTGTTTATCGGTATTCTTGCTTCTGGTAACCAGCTCATTACTATAATAAGAGAAACAAACGGATTCAGTGGTCAACTATGACTTCATTTACAATATAGGCTCTATCGCACGATCTAAGACATGAAGAAAAAGAAACAATTCCTAAATGTCCATAGCCTCCTATTTATAGATGCGGTGCACGGCACACCGATAAACAAGACTCTACATAGACACGTCTTTGTAGACTCACTAGGACAAACTTCTCTGATACCACTATTGTCACGCCTCAAATCCTATTTGGGCGGACTGGAACCCATAATCGATGAGGCCCGGGAGAACCAGCTCATAACCTTATACTTCCCATGCATACCTCTATGACAACCCAAAATTCGGATAACATCATGTCGCATATAAAAGGAAATAATTACCTGTATAAGCTCGAGCACATATATATATATATATATATATATACAATACTTGGCTGTTGGAGCCATCACGTCTATTAACAAAATACTACCTTGACTGTACATTAGGTCTACAAAGCCTCTAGACAATACACAGAGTTTAACTAAGGTCGGGAAACACCCCGCCATATAACTAACTTCTATACAATACCAAAAGTGACTGGATATGACACGAAAAGCCCCGAAGCAAACTGGAGCTCACCAAAAGTAGCTGGATATCCTGGCTCCTACTTGTGCGGTGTATGAGCTGAGGTACCTGTGCCTGCAACATGAAATGCTGGTCCCCCATTGGGGACGTCAGTACAAAATATGTACTAAGTATGTAAAACTGTAGATAATCACATATGATATAAGAGCTCAATAGAAATCAGAAACAAGTGAATAAATCATAATAGGAGTGGACCACACTTACTTGAACTTGTGACAACCTGTACATTGTATTTATTCAATCACTTTACCTTCGTTCTTATCATCTTTGTAATCATTATTGTACTGTAATGTGACCATTAGGTTGCCTCCAGTACATATCAACTGGTATCAACCCATGATAGGCTTATGCCCCTGGTATACCACCCATAAACACATAAATAGGGATTGACCATGATAGGCTTATGCCCCTGGGATACCACCCGATAAGAGAGAACTTCCATCACTTAGTTTAATTAATCTTTGAGATTGTTATTTCGGTCGCCACCACATTTTTGATACTTTGAAACAATGATACATCAATTG
>NC_061116.1:6281071-6285827 GCF_002878395.1 Capsicum annuum
GATCTTGAGCAAAAATAGAGAAAATCGGAGAAATGGGTTGAAAATTATTACATGGATTATGTTGGAAATTATATATGGCATTGTGAAAATTCGAAGTTTTGAGCTCACCATTAATGGCGATCTTGAGCAAAAAGAGAGAAAATCAAAGTTTTTGAATTTTTTCAAGTTTTTAAATTGGAGTTTCTCAACTTCCTCATTCAAGAATTCATTAATCGGAGAAATCTTATTATTTCCTTAGTTCAAGTGTTCCTTGGTTTTGGTTTCGGTTTCGGAGCAAAAAGAATTTCTTGATTTCGGAGACATCCATTAATGAGGAAGATGAGGAACTCCATTAATGAGTTCTTGAATTTTTGTTTTGAAAAAGAGAAGAAGAAGACATGACGTGGCAATTAGAATTCATTAAGAAAAAGTAATAACTAAAATATTTATTATCTTATTAAAAATAACGATGTGGCAATCAGAAAATAAAGAATTTAAAGTGAAATGAGATCAACTGACGCGCCCATGGGCGGGGTTGTAGTCACGTCCAGTGACAGATCAGCAACTGGGGGTAATAAATTCGGTAAAAATAAGTTTAGGGGGATAATAGGCCAACTTTAAATGTTTAATATATAATTAAGATTTCGACTAAAGATTGGAGGGTTAATAAACCATTTTCTCAAAAAAAAAAAAAAAATGACTATAAAGTTTTACTAGGCAAAATATAAAAGAGGGAAGTTGCGTAATCCTTGATCAACCACAAAACACGTGCGTGTTTTAAACTAAAACCTTAAACGTCTGTGCATTCCTTTGTAAATAAAAAATTCCTTCGGTCCAAAATTTTTCTTGTCAAATGGATTTACCGGGTATGGTCATGCATAAACAAAGTTGATAATATCGAGTTGAATGTTCAAACTCCATCAAGGAATCACTTTCTTTTTCAGTAGCAATAAATTAATACTAGTCAAGAGTGAACCGCGTATTCACACTTCAATTTGAATTTGGGACATTGACTTGCAAATAGTTTATTGGATCAAGTCAACTTTCATTCTTGATACTGATCTTATAGAGTTATAGAAAATTCAAAACAAACAGATATCTTGTTATACAGATACATAAATCAGTCTGATTAACGTTTTCCAAGAAAATTCTAGGTAGCTTCGAGCAATAATTCTCTCTTTGTCTGTATTGTTTCTAGGTAGCTTCGAGCAATAATTCTCTCTTTGTCTGTATTGTTTCGAGGAACTGTCATACTAATAGAAAAGATCACTTTCAGTCAAATCTGTGGTTGTTACAATTTTCTTTCTTCTCTTTATCTTTAAGCAAATTATTTTAATCATTTCTTGTCCATTGAAATATAGAGAAAAGGGTCAAATATGCCTCGAAACTTTGCGAAAATATTCAAATATATCCTGTTAAAAGTTTAGTTTATTAATATTCTTGTCGTCTAAGTTTTGATCCATATATACCCCTGTTGTTAAATTTTGAATAATATATATCCCCGTTGTCAAGTTTTGGGCCATGTATACCTTTATCGCCGTTAATTGCTTTACTGGAATTTCCCAACCTCCTTTTCCTTTTTTTTTCCTTAAGAAATTATATTTGTCACATCACATATAAATAAATTTATCCCTTTTTCTACACATTGAACGTCCGTCAAATGCTCTCATCTACCTCACAATCTCTTTGAATATTCTCTAATTTGTTGAAACTCCTTTGTTGTATTTTCAGATTCTTCCAGATTCTTGCGTAACCTCTTCTCTCATACATACATACATACGTATGTACGTACGTATAAAAGATATCTTCTTAATTGACAACTTGTTTTTGCTGTCTATATATGGACTACCTCTTTTACACTTCTACATCCCAATTTCTCACTTGGATTTTCCTTATACTTCTTATTCTTGATGTTGTAATTGATGGTAGTATGAAAGATGGAGTCGGTTGATGATACTAAAATAATTTGTAGTTGGTAAGCACTTTAACTCTTGATTTTTATCGCAATTGTGCATTGAGTTTTTATGGTGTGTTCTTGACTTTTTTTATTTTTTATTTGATGATTCTTGGGGTTGAAAATTTTTAACAAAACAATTAACGATAACAGTGATATATATGACTCAAAACTTAAAAATAGGGATATATATGGTCCAAAAACTTGGCAATGGGGATATATATGACCCAAGACTTGGACGGTAAGGACATTGGTGAGTTAAACTTTTAACGAAGGATATATCTAAATATTTTCGTAAAGTTTAGGAGCATATTTGACCCCTTTCCCTTAAAATATATAGGATTAGTTCAAAGCATCTTGAATAGTATCATTTAAATAAATCTAAAATTTGGTGGAAGACTTTTCCAACGCTGACTCAATCCAATAAGCACAAAAAATATCAGCAACTATAAAATAACCAATTCTATTTGTAAAAGAAAATCTATAGAGGAAGATGGATACTGAGAAGAGACTCTATGAAGCTGCAGTTGAAGGAGATGTTAGAGTTTTGCAAGAATTACTTCAACAAGATACTTTGCTTCTTGATAGACTTACTCTAACTTGCTTCAATGAAACTCCTTTGCACATAGCAGCACTGCGTGGGCATATCGAGTTTGTGAGGTTAATTCTGGCTCAAAATCCTCAGCTTGCTGTTGAATTGGATTCGAGAAAGTCATCTGCTCTTCACATAGCTTCGGCCAAAGGGAACCTACAGATCATCAAAATGTTGTTAGTGGTGAATTCTGAAATGAGCCTTGCTCGTGATCGCGATGGTAGAAATCCTCTACATCTTGCAGCCATCAAAGGTCGAGTTGAAGCCGTCAAAGAACTGATGCATGTCATGCCTCGTGCAGCTCTTGGAAAAACGACAAATGGAGAAACTATTTTGCATTTGTGTGTGAAGCATAATCAGCTGGAGGTTCTCAAGTTGCTAATGGATATTAAATGGGACCATGAGTTCTTGAATGCAAAGGATTGTGATGGCCGCAACATTCTGCATTTGGCCGTTGCTGATAAGCAAATTGAGGTATGGCTTTGCTCCTTTAGCAATAAATTGAGTTCGTTTTCTTCTAGTAGTAACTAAACTACCAACCAATATTTGCAGACTGCCAAGTACTTGCTAAAGACCAATCAAATATGTGTGAATGAAATGGATGATAATGGGAATACAACATTAGATATTTTAGCACAGAGTTGGAGGGATATGAATGATTTATCCATTGGAGAGTGTCTTAGAGAAGCTGGAGGCTTAAGGGCAAAGGATATTTCAGCATCCATCATTCAAAGTAGTATAAAAATTCCCAAAGACTCTGGTGGAAATAACCATTCTCCAGTATCTTCATCACCAGCATATTTAGGAGAAAATCAGTCGAAAAAGCCCCCATCAAAAGGCGATTGGCTTTCCAAGAAACGCGAGACAATAATGGTGGTGGCCTCACTAATTGCAACCATGGCATTCCAAGCTGGAGTGAACCCTCCAGGAGGTGTTTGGCAAGAAAATGGAAAATTGAACGCTCAGGGAATACCCTCACATAAAGCAGGGGAAGCAGTAATGGCTTATAATCATGCCAGATCGTATCGATACTTCCTTCGTGCCAACACCATTGCCTTTGTCTCTTCTCTCAGCACAATCTTGCTGCTGATAAGTGGATTGCCCTTCAGACGCAGGCTTTTCATGTGGGGTTTGATGGTTATCATGTGGTTGACAGTTACCTCAGTAGCACTCACTTATGGAATATCAATTTACATCCTCACGCCTAAGAAGGACAGGGAACCACTTGGTCAGATCATTGAAATTGGAATTACAGTATGGTGTGGCTTAATGGCACTACTTCTACTCGGAAACACAATACGTTTGTTGCGGGTATGGCAGCAAAAGAAGCATGAAATAAGATCATCAGCACCACGAAAATTGGTAAATTCAATTTATGTCAATGTTTGATATGCTGCATTGATGAGTAGGTCTGAGCCATTACAAGAAATATTCATGTTTGATTTGGGAATCTCATTTCATTGTATATGTTAGTTCAAAAGCATACACAGAAGAAACAAAATTAATAGCCATTCTTCCTGGCTTTTGAAATGGCTTAGCTTCACTGTGCATATGGTTTATACGTGCACTTTGAATACATGGTCTATTGGGATTATAAATAAGTAAGTTCTCTTAGTTTATTCAACCACAAGAATGCAACCAGACAATTTTTACAAATGAGTAGTTCACATAACAATTGAGAGATTTAGATGCATTAAACCTTCTCCTCATACCAACCAACACGGGGAATTTTTTTATAGATATGGGTGAAAGAAAAAAGAGAAGAAGGCAGAATCAAGAAAGATCTGCAAATATGATTTCATTCCAATATTTGATAAGTCCAATATCTAGGCTCTGTAGCATGATCCTATTGAAAATAGAATGTAATGTTTTGGATTTTTGACTTACATCTGTTAAATTCCTTAAGTCTAAGAATATTATAAAGTCAATAGTGTTGGAAAACATTAGGAACAATAGAAATTGTAGTAGCTTGAGGCCTGTGGCGGATTCAGAATTTTCATTGAGAGGTTCAGAAGTAAATATTTGAATTAACCGGAGAGGGTTCAATATCTAGCATGTATACATTAAAAATATTTTTAATCATGTAAAAGTAGTAATCCATAAAGATAGTATAATTTTCGTTGAAGGGGGTTCAAATGACCCCTGAAATTAAGGTAGCTCCGTCCCTGTTCGAAGCGTGCATGTGACATTGTCATTTACTTCACTCGGTATAGATGTATCACCCAAATTCA